>NC_055668.1:3930494-4100494 GCF_017976325.1 Chelmon rostratus | reverse complement strand
AAGGCCTGTAAGTGGTGTAACTTACTGTTCCTACCTTTGGCTATATCGCTCCTCAGCCCCTCTCCTGCAGGCTGTTTGTGGCAGCATTTGCTGCATTAAAAATGAGAGCTGCTTGGCTCGGAGCTACCATATCGGCTACCTTCTTTTCTCCCTGCGCTCTAATCTTATGTAAACATAGAAATCAGCTCCCAGCTCTCTCTGGCAGATGCAGGCCAGCAGTGATGTCCTACTGTGATACATCCCTCTAAAGCCTGGATTAAAAGTTTGGAGGCATGGGGCGTTTAGGGGAGGGGAGTTTATGTAGGAGTTGGGGTGGGGGGGGCTGTCATCTCTTCAGTGTATTTATACCTGAGAAAAAAAGACAGGAAGCTTGAACTAAGGCCTCAAGTTAGTTGCGATCCAGGTGGTGTATATGAACGCGGTCAGGCTTTGCAAGAAGTTGTCGAAAGAGGAAACTATAATTGTTCAGGAGAAGCAAATGTTTGCCCACAGGGTTAAAGTACAAATGAGGAAGCCGGATCTATTTTTTCATTAACGGGAGGGTGGCAGGGCTTCGCTTTAAAGTGTCTGTTCTGCCAGAAATCCACAAGAAGAAGAGAAAAAAACGAGGGAGGGAGACAAGCATCCCGAAAGAGAGACAAAGATAAAGTGGAATAAAGAGACGGAAAGAAAAAGATATCTACACGGCGCTGAAAGAAGCACGTTGTGATGTGACCCATGTCCAGCTCCATGTTCGCATAAAAGCATCTGTCTTCAAAGACATATTTTATGTATGTGTGCGTGCGTGCGTGTGTGTTTATCTGCGTCTGTGGCTGTCTGTGTGTATCTGTGTCTGTGAATGATCTATGGTTTGTGTTTACCGTGCCATATTTCGGCCTGGCCTGCCGTCACCGGCGTATGAATGATAAATTGCGGATGTCCATCGGATTCACCCGAGCACCTGTGGTCCCTCGCTCCCCCGGCCGTGTGGCAGGAGAGCAGAAATAATAAATAAATAAGCAAAGTGAGAGATAAACAAAAAGGCCTCTCAGGGACGGGACTTTTTTTTTTTTTTTTTTTACTCCAGGGCTTGTTCAGGATGCAAGATTTATGGAGGATATTTAAGACACGTCGTGTCTTTTTGCTTTACTTTGGCTCATTGTTGGGAACGTGAACATGACAGTTATCACCATCCACCTCTTTTAAACGAACATACTGAGAGGCTGTTTCACCCTAACCCAAAAGTAATTAAATTATTTTCTCATTTTAATGATTCATTTTGCTTTTGATCAATCGATTATCCAAAAATATTATAGATTAATTTTCTATGAATCAGCTAATATATTAAATGACAAATCATTTCAGCTCACTGGTAATTATCTCAAAGTCAAACATGCCGCTCAAGAAGAACCTTTCCTTTTCCTATTTCCTTCTCTCTCTCCCACTTTCTTTCTACCTCGCTCACCCTCTGTTAATCTACTACCCTAATCACAGAGGAAAGCTCTTGGACACTTAGTCATCAGTTTATCTTCTAACTGCCTTTATCTATTGCTTATGAAGTGCTTTAACTGCAGATAGAGGAGATTTCTGCCTCCCTCTGAACCAGCGGGTTATTGTCTGACTGCTAAATGGACGTTATGGACACAGATGGAGATAATATAATCACCGGTAGGAACGGAGATTTCAGAATCCATGAGATTCTTGTTTTAGAGTTAGAGTGTTGAAAGGGGAAAGAAAAGGTGTGTGTCAGAGGTGGAATCGTTGCTGTGTCGCACACGGGTCGGGAAGTGTGGTTTTGTGTCTTGGTTTGGATATGAGGAAGCGGATCTGGATGATGAATGAGTGTGTATGTCATTTCTGATGGAGCCTGCTCCGTCGTCCACTCACAAGAACTCTCACACACCTTGTCGCCCGGAATTTCCCTTTTTCTCGTGCTCTCGTGTGCTTAAATGAGTGTTTTTTTTTAAATCGAAGAATCTGCAGTGCACACTGAGCTGATGTCTGAGTTATGCTTCGCAGAAATAACTTGTCAGCTGAATTTCTGCCCAGCCGTCCCTCTCGCTGCGGGCGTGTGTTCGGACACGGCTGCGTTCTGTTCACCACAGAGGCCTTCAAAGCTTCGCGACTCGTCCTCCTCCTCCTCCTCCACCTTTCTGTCTCACTTTCTCCCTCTATTTCTTTTTAGTGCCTCTCTCCCCCCTCTCTCTGCTGTGTTTGTGTTTTCTCGGCCTGCTTGTCTCAGTAACAGTAAATACCCTTGCTACCTGACACAGATCCACCTTTCTACTTGACCGCGCACACAGAGAAGGGCAGCTGTGCGTGTGTGTGAGTGAAACAGTGTATTCTCCAGTGACCCTCTGCCCTCTGGTTTAAAGGACTGAGTGAACACACACATACACACACACTCATTCACACACACTTTCCCCCGAGCAGCCCCCTTCTTTGAGATAAAACACAGGTTTAATCTTTGACACTGTGTCCAAACTGGCCTCTTTGCAGGTGAGGAGAGCCTCCTGGGGAGTGTGTGTGTGTGTGTGTGCGTGTGTGTGTGTGTGTGTTAGTTTCGGCCTGACCTAAATGTGGAGGACAATAGCCTGGAGGCTGTGTGTGTGTGTGTGTGTTGTGTGTACATACTGTACAGTATGTCTTCTTTGCTACCTCTGTGTGTTTGTGTGTTCCCGTTTTTTGGTCTGCCTCCTCACTTTCAGCCCGATCTTTTCTTTAGTTGGTGACACAACTGTGTCACATATTGACTTTTAATTGGTCTTTTTGATAATGTGGATGGTGTCAGCTCCAGGTCAGTCTTTCTCTGCCAGAGTACTCTGCCTTAAAGGGTTAGTTCACCAAACATACAAGGAAATAAACACATTTTCTCACCTCTCTGTAGTGATAGCTAAGCCTGCAGACAGTTTCAGTCGTCTAGGTTTTGAGATGAACAGCCCCTTTAAGAAGCTGTGAGGCCACATCACAGAACGTTTTAATTAGTACTGAGAGTTTTAGTACCTTATACATACTTGCTGGGTCTCAATATAACTACATACTCATTGTATTCAGTATAATCCACCGTATATGCTGATCGTATTAGTATATTATTTTTGCAGCACACAAAAATATGAATATTACCTTTGCCAACACAGATATTATAATTCAGTATCTATTTTTTGCTTAAATTCAGTATTTTTTGTTGCTTTCTGAAATCTTTCCCCAGCATCCACAGTTTATTTCCATTTTTGCAGTCATGGGCATCACCTCCATTTCCTTTGCGCGTTTCATTGTGCGACAGCAACAGCACACTCAAAAAAAAATCAAGCATTTTTCTTAAAATGTATCTTGATCTTTTGGTGTTTGTTTAACTTCGTCTTAGCAGCACCTTTAAGGTGCCAAACTTGCTAATAAATCTGGAACATTGTGGTGGTTTCTTCTTCATCCAGGAGCCATGGTCATGATTCAGGTCAGCTTTAATGCATGTTCAACCCGTGTTGAAGCATTTTTGAATCCCTTGTCATCACTGTCACCGTACAGACTGAGTCTGTTTGACATGCTTCAGTGCCACACAATAGAGTTGCACAGAACTACTTTACATAAGTACCAAATAAAGTTAGTTTTGTTTTCAGTTCTCCCCACACGCTCGCTGTCTCGCACTTGCCCACACAGTGTGCTCTCGCTGTCACTGTCTGTTTCGTTCTGCCTCTTTCTCTTAGTGTTTGTCAGACAAATATCATATTAGTTCAGTTACTCTCCCTGCCTGTAAAGCTCATCAAGGCCTGGCAGAGTTCGACCTGAGTGCAACCCTGGTCGAGAGGAGGTTAACCCTTTTCAGATCGACCACAAAGCTGCTTCAGCTCGCATCGCTGACACGCTGAAAGGGAAAGAAGGATTCTGAGACTGGTGTTTCTTCGAAGCCAGTGGTTATGCCAGTTATCATTTCAAACCAAACATCAAAGTCAAACATTCCCCTTCGTTCCCTCTCGTTTACTTAGACAGATTATATTGAGCAAGATAAGGGGCTGTAATTTGTTTGGAAAAAAACAGGACAGGACTGGACACCACTGGCAACACTAGGAGAGAAAGTTTGTGCTTCAGGGCATTAAAGTCAAACTCAGACTCTCACACGTTATACAATCATCTGTTGGACCGCCACAAGCTGGCACTGACTCATTCCAAGGTGGAAAATCAGTCCTGCTGGCCAAATCTTTGCTATAATAGATGCCTAGAAATGGTATTTTGTGCCCCCGGCTTCTATAAAATCCCAGAATTCCTGTTTCTATTGCAGCGCTCTCTGATGATGGTGATGTTTCAAATGGAGATATTGACCTTTTAGGAATATTTACCATGTAATGCAATTATACCCCTAATGGATTTGGACCACTGATCTTTTTATGCACTGTGTCAGCGGGCCAGTAAAACATTGCTGGCTTTATTACAACACACACACACACACACGCACACCGTGCAGACCAGTCGGGCCCTGTGCTCATTTGCGTGTGTATGTTCAACATCTATAATCCTCCCTCCCTTGTGCAATCGCACACAGGCTCAAACGCACATTCATGCATGCACACACAGCCACAAACACACACGTGCACACCAGACCCCTTGCGAGTGTGTGTCTGCCAAGTCGGACGGCAGGCTGCCAGCAAAAAAGGGGGCTGTGATTGGGGTGAAGGCTCATCTGCTGGGGTTAGCCAGCTATAGCCACACACACACGAACGCACACACACACACACACACACACACACACACAAACTGACCCAGCGCCCACTAAGATTAACAGGGTTAATTAGCTCAACAGCCCCCAACCCTGGCTACAGCTGAGGGGCGTCGGTCTCAGGCCGGGGTTACAGGAGTGCTGGCTGTTTGCGTGTGGAATGCTAATGTTTTTAGCCACTGGGGTCAAACTGGAGCCTGCTAGCGCTAATGAGCTACATATACACGTTCAGGTTCCAAGATGCAGTATAATATAAGTACAGTTAGAGGCTGACCGATTATGACTGGTTTTAGCTTTTCACGGATTCATCAGACGATGTATATTTAGCAAGGAGCAAATCTGCAGGACCAGGAACGTCAAAGGTGCTGGTAAATGAGGGATACATTAAAACATATTGTTGAATTCATTATTGGTGACATGCCAATAATGCAATATCAATATTAATAATGAAACTTCTATTAAATCATAAGGACTTGGTTTCAACACACACTCATGTGTTTCATGTTTATTATAGCTCATTAAGGTTTGTTTATATATATATATATATACTTGGGATAATTTTTTAGTATATTTTGTTGAGTAAGTTTGTTTGACAAAAATAAATAATGATCCACTTGCTTGCTTTCTGGTGCTGTGACCATGACCATCTCATGGTCTTCAAGATTTTTTCAGTCAAATTGTATTTTCATGCTATTTTTGTTGCTTTTTTAAAAAAAAACAGCTGTTATTTAGTTAAACCTGCAGTGCAGAACTTTGGTCTCCCGCCTCTTGCCACGAGAGTGATTTCACAAACGCTGCTGACGCGCTCATGATGCCGTGCCGTGCTGCTGGTTGCTGCAGCTTACCCTGCTGCGGTATGAAGTGTGTGCTGTACACTCAGCAGTGTTTGACCTCACATTCACAGTGAGCCCTGTACTCTTTCAGGCAGGTTAACCTGAAAACTGAAAAGTGAATTGAAAGAAATTCAGGAACTTTTTCTTCTTAACTGAAAGCTGCACTTTTCCTAATGTGCATATGGATTTCCCATTTTCTCTGTGTCACTTCAACTTGTTAACCAGCGATAGGGCTGACTGCAAACACCTGTCCCGCCACCTATTATCACACGTAGCGGTCAGTTCCTCTTTCACTCTAGTCTTTTACATTCACACACACACACATCTGGCTGCAGGCCTGATGAAAACAGGTAGTGAGAAACGTGAATGGCTACTGAGGCGAGCCGTGTCTGTCTGCGATGGGATTGATTTTAGTGTTATTTGTGTATGAATGAGTGTATCTCTCTCTGTGCGCGTGAGTCATGGTGGTTTGTGTTGTGCGCTCTAGTCATCTAGTCTAAATATACCAGCGGACCATGAGAAAGATTCTCCGTTTCTTTTTTCTGCAGCCACAAACCTCTGACACATATTGCCACTTTGTCACTGCCTTTCACTCCTGATATGACACCATTTGCGTGCGGAAAAGATTTAAATAGGAGCCATTTTAAGGCCAGAAGCTGCATTTGCGGAGCCGTGATGGCCGTCAGGGGTTTTGGTGAGACAGAGATGTACTGCTGCCTTGTTGAGACCTTGAGGCGCTTTTAATGGTGAGAAGAGGAAGAAAGGAGGTGGTAGGAGGTTGTGCATAAGCCCGTATCAGCCGGCCAGAGAGAAGGACAGAGAGAAGGACGGCGATATGCAGACAGGCATAGAGACAAAGAGGGAGGGCAGATGGTAAGAAGAGACGGCGCGATGTGTGAAAAGCAACAGTTAGCCCGCGTCTTCGCTGTGTGCCAGTCTGGCCTAAATATGGCATGCTTTTGACGCTTTCTCCCCTCACACACACTCCTTCTCTCTCACACTGCTTCTGCAAAAAAACTGCATAGAGTCAGTAGCACAAGTCGTGGGTTAAAATTGGTCCCCGGTTGTTGCTTTTTTAACATATTTTAACACAAGAGCTGTAAGCACATAGCCGTAATCACAAGCTATCAGTGCTTTCGGAAAGGGTGCATTTGTATTGAATTACGCCAGTAACACTTACTGTTTACTAACTGTTTCTTTCTTTCTTTCTTTCTTTCTTTGAGAATAGCAAAACCAAAATGTACAGACTGGACTCACAGTGTGGTTAGTTTTTTCTCCCTGCACCACTTGAGATAAGCGTCCAGGGTATGTTCCTTCAACCCGTATGACCCTGACAGGCAGCACCAAACTTAATCCCACACACACTCACACATGCATGCACGCCTTCGTCCCCTCTGGCTCTTCCTCCTCCTATAGGTAGACATATAGGGAGGTAAGGGGGGTCGGTCGGGACACATTTTTTGGCAGCAGTTAGTAGGCAGCATACAGTAATACATGCACACACACACACACATGCAGAGCTATGTTTCAACTTGATTTACAGGGCTCAGCTGCAGGGAATGGGAGAAAGAGAGAGGGCGGGGGGCACAGACAGACACAGGGAGAGGGAGAGAGAGATGGGGGAGTACAGCTTACAGGTAGCACATCTGGGAAAAGAAGACATATAGCAATTGTATAACAGTTTTAAACAGAAGTGGTGCAGGATTTTACAGGGCCCGGGAATGGCCGCCCTGTGAGAAAAGTGCAGTTTGTGGTTCGGAAATATTAATTTGTGTAGTTGACACAATATATATGTGCAACACAATACACACAGAGCAGGCACGTGGGTTTCATAGAAAGTAGAAAATGATAAATGATCAGTTCACAAAAAAAGAAAAACAAAATAGACATTTCAATGACATTTGGACGTGCAGATAGTTTTGTTTTTGTGTGTTCAGGTTTTGAGTCTGACCTGATGGTGTTCCTGTAACACAGTGGAGACACTGGCGTCTATGCATCCATCACATAATCAATAAGTAGAAGACAATGACCAGTGCCAAACTTCTAAATGAACTGCCCATGGCAACTATAGTATGCTTAAGGTTAGGGCAGGTGGTGGCTATAGTCATTAAAAGACAAAATTAAGTGTCAGATTGTGATGGAATGCAAATTCTCTTCTTCTTGAAAATCAGAGACGCACCCATGCACCACCACACACACTTACCCTAAAACATGGTGGAGTCCCTTAACACGACTGCGCCAGTCCTTGCTGTGAAAGGCATTCAGAGCTCACTCGAGGCCTGCTTTGGCTGCCTCATATGAGCTTTCAGAAAGGACCCTTACAGTCTGCGGTTAAATGGATGGTGTGCCCCTGTTTAATTACTGTCCTGAACTTCCAGCCTTG
This sequence comes from Chelmon rostratus, assembly GCF_017976325.1. Classification (NCBI taxonomy): domain Eukaryota; kingdom Metazoa; phylum Chordata; class Actinopteri; order Chaetodontiformes; family Chaetodontidae; genus Chelmon; species Chelmon rostratus. The sequence goes on along the minus strand of NC_055668.1, from coordinate 4,092,591 downwards.
CCGAGCACCTCCTGACTGTGATCAAATGTGTTTGCTCTATTCGTACGTGGTCTTGTAGTGTGAACGAGGGAGCTGATGTGTGACTTCGGCCAGCATCGAGACTGAAAGCGTCTGCAGAAAACAGCACCCTCCATCGCAGCTGTTTTCTGCCGGTTCCTTCAGCACTCCTCCTCTTGATTTCCTTATCACACAGCCGATGAAATTATTTTTAGCATAAACCAATTGAAAAGACGGTTCAGACGAATCAAAGCAGGGAAAGAAATGAATCTCATTTTGACACTGTGGTGACTAATTCCATTTCGTGAAGCGACTTGTGGTGATGAATTTTTTTTCTCATGGCGTGGCCACTCCCAGGTTCTGCAGGATTTAGACCAGAAATCACTGACAGGCTTTTCTAATAGGCTGGTTGACCTTCTCATCAGGAAACATTTTTTAAAAGATTGCCTAACAGCTGTTATGAATATGACGGCCTTCTGGGTTGTTAAGAGCTAATGAGGAGGAGAAAGATACCCTACCTTAAATGTGAGGAGTTTGTATGTGTGTGTGTGTGTGTGTGTGTGTGTGTGTGTGTGTGTGTGTGTGTGTGTCAGGCCTCGAGGGTGCCTGAATGTTTCCTCTTTCTTACTCTTGTTCTTTCACTCCTTTATTTTATCACAAGGGCATAAAAATCCTGCTGAAGCGCTGAATGATTTGCTGTTTATGCTGAATAAGGTTGAGTCAGGTGTGTGTGTGTGTAGCTGCATTTGCTCCATGCTGGGTGGTGTTTATGTTTTGTCAGAGACAAAGCAGTCAGAGACACAAAATTGTGAAAAAAAAGAAGAAGAAGAAGAAAAGAGGGAGGGTGTATAGAAAGAGAAGGGGTGGCTGCTAATAAACAGGTACGCCTAGCCAACCATCTCCTTCTAGGAAAAAGTTGCGTCAGTGCGTATGTGGTTCTAAATCATGTCTGAACCTGACCTGACGTGATTCCCAGCGCTCTCCACTTGCAAGGAATGGACCCTGTTTACTCTGGAACCGCAGCTATTTTTCCCCGTCAGAAGCCTATAGTCTCGCTGCCTGCATTCAAAACTGAGGGTTTATAATGCCCATCAGAGTTTAACGAACTCGGGAGAGTGGTGAAAATTTCAGTTTTATCTAACATTAGCAACTGTTGCTGCCAATTCAAATCCCAGCATTCCAAACGAATGCATGTCCAAAAAAAAAAAACGTTTCAAGAACGCGCGTCCAGAAAACTGCTCAAAATGAGTCATGGTGTCCAGTGCAGGTGTGCGTGGACAGAAGCTCCATTAAACTGGGATTTAATCCAACGGGAGGTGGTTTGAGTTTAATGCTCTGCACGCCAGTGAATGACTTTAATCCCATCCGCAGAGACACATTTGATTTTCCCCTCTCGACTCCTGTAATAATCAGAGTCCCTGCCATCATACATACATTGTTTTTGTGCACTTGTTCATCCTCCCGTACAGCAACTGAAGTCCAGTCCGGAGAGACGCCTTCCCTTCCTTTCCCTTTATGCAAAGTTTTATCAGTTCAGTGAACAGTTTTGGTTTTATGTTACAATTACGAGACGAGACAGAGCTTTAGGAGATGAGAAGTTTTTCCCGAGCCTTTTCTGCCTTTATTGGATAGTTGACAGCAGAGAGCTGTCAGGAAATCATGGGAGAGGGAGTCAAGAGTCGAGCGGGACGTTGCTCCAAGCCGTCAGGGGGCCCATGCCTGAGTGATATTAATCCCATTCCAAGGGCAAGCTTAAAAAAATGGATATGCACATCACCTGTGTCATGTGATAACAAAATCCACCAACTTTTGACTCAGAAAATGCAAAGATTGTCCCAAAGACCCTTTAGAAAGTCTCAAAAAGATGCACATACTCTTCACTTTGACAGAGAACAACATGTGGACACTCCTCTACCTTTATCTCAGGGGGGAAGTATGGGTTCTCAATTATCCTTGTTTGGCTATCCCCTTCCGACCTGTGGCTGTATTTACGCGAACGCCCATTTTATCCATGGCTTTTAATGGCATATAAAAAAATCACTTCCCCATCAAAATGCCCTCTCTTAATAGCTTTTCAGAGTTGTTTGGGAGCTGTTTGGGTTTGGTCATTAGTGGACCATGAGTGTGTGTGTGTGTGTGTGTGTGGTGTTTTGGACCCGGCTGAAAGGCGCTACTAGGCTGTCCTAGGTGGGGTAAGGGTTGGAGGGAGGGAAGGGGGGCATCCATGCCTCTGAGGGTGGGGTTGGTTAGGGTTTGGGAGTGTGTGTGGTGCAGCACTTAGGCCATACTGGGCCTGATGGGAATGCCAGGCCCCCACACCACTTTCCAAATCACTAATGGAGCATCTTTGGGCTCTCACACGCACATTAACACACACACACACACACCACACATGCACACACACATGATTTCATATACATGTTGTATTAATTTATGTAGAAATGAAAGAGGTGTATACAAGTTCATAAATGCTCAGGAAAAAAAGGAACTGCAAGCATCGTGGCACCACCCACCACTCTCCCTTTTTTCCCCTCCGTTGCTTTTCACACTTCTCAATTATTTACTGGCCTTTTTGTCATCTGCTGGTGGCCAGGCCCCATGGCATATGTCATTGTGTGTTTTGTGTGTGTCTTTTTGTGTATGCAGAAATGAACACCACCTCACACACAAACAGACGCGGCTCTCACATCCATCACGAGTCCTTTATCATTCAGAAATGTTGTCTGTACCATATGCTCATGCAGGCGTTGACCGGCACAGAGGTGACACACAGAGGAGACGGTGTCTGACGCTTTCCATGTTGCTCTTCAAGTGTTTTTTGTCTAATACTTTGGATTCTCTCATCCTAACCCTATATAACTGACCTGAGGACAACAGAAAAAAATATTGTGAACTTCACAGCCTCTTTTTTATCCAAATTGCTACACTATGTCAAATCTGAGGACATAAATCAAATACGCAGCTGAAGTGGGTGTAATGTTACACCTTTTCAGGAAGCTAAGCCACACGCTCACAGTGCAGAATATTTAACGGCACTGAATCAAGAAAATTTGAAGGAAGAAATTACACAAGCAGCAAGCATGTGTGTAAGAAATATGCATAATACTGCACAAAAACTCACTGGAAATGATAAACATGATATTCTATATTCATTATCTGTTTGTACAGCAGCTTCTTACTAATGGAGGAGATATAGCTGTTGCATGTAATTCTAATGCATCTTTTTTTCAGTGCACATTTTGCTTGTTTTCTCTTTAAATTATTCTATGAAAATCAAAATTTGTTGCTGTTTTGTATTCCCATGTGGTAAATGCTGTCTCTTGAGGCAGCAAAAGAGCATCTGCGTGAGGCAGTGGGTGATCAGTTAGTGACTGACATATATATGTATATATATATATATATATATATATATATATATATATATATATATATATATAGCCTTAAGACTTTGATCATTCGATCATCAAAAAAATAAAAAATAGAGCATAGCGCCAGCCAAAAAAATATAATAAGATTACGCCAATTGATTTTTTAGCTGCTGCAAGTTTTCCTTTTCTCATTATTCTAACATTTTGTGGTAATTTGATATGAAATTCTGTCACTTTATAAAGGTGGTAAAATCAGCTGTTAAAAGTGAGTTTCGCTGGGTTGACCTGTGAAGTCTCTCACACTGACGATGAGTCAAACCCTCAGCATACCAACCCTCACTGTCCTTCCCGAGGATTTAACTGGTGGTTTCACACGAACCAAACGTCTCTCCATCATCTGACTTTGGTTCCAGCTCGCGCACACCTTGTTTCTCTTGGAGGGCAAAAGATTTCCTTTGGCGATGAGTGGGGCGCTTTTCTCTCCGGGAGCCGTCACAGTCGCCCTGCACACCAGAATGAATTTAAAGGGGCAGGTAAACTGCCGCTTGCTTCGTATTAACAGAGCCATATATTCAGCCTGTCTCTGTGGCTTTCCCCCCTCCGCTGCTTTGTTTCCCCCAGCTCGCTCTGCTCTCAGTTTTTTCCCCGGCCTGTTGAGAACGTCTGGGGGATCGATCAGGCTCTCAGGCTGTAGTGACTGCAGCTCTAATGAATCAAGCCCGTGTGTTTGTTAAGTAGACAAGGTTGAGAAGGAGTGCTGGAGGGGGCTTTGTGTTTTCTCTCATTGCAGCTCTTCATTTGCTGTTTGTTCCTGTATGTAAAAAATCAGTGACCAATTCCGGGGACTTTGATATGCCTTTAATATTCAGCTCCTCACGTATGTAGGATTTCACTTCTTTTGCCTTTAGCAGGAACATGACCACTGGAAACAACTAGAAACAAGCTTGCTTTTTTAAAATGTATATTATTTAAAGCTGATTTTGTACATGCATGCCATGTCTCTGTCTTAATGGCCTCGGTTTTTGTCATTTTCAGCAGTCAAAAAGCATTTTTTTTTTTTTCAAATTTGAAAATAACCGGTCTATATATGTATTTATTATGCCTGCCAAAATGCGCTGCTGTGCCGGAGCCCGTACTGAAATCCTCTTGTGAACTGTGCACTAAAATCAAATGCTTGAAAAACCTCCCAAATACACCCGAGACTCGCTTGAAGTTGATGCCTTGTCTAAAAAGAAGAGAGAGAGAAAAAAAAAACAAATCTTGAATTCTCATGTTTTTGTTGCAGCTTAAACCGTATCTCTCCAAGGTCGGACAGTGAGACTGTGGGAGGCTGTTTGTGTTAAAAGCAGGATGGCTTGTATTTCCTCTCCTTCTTCCTCCTCCTCCTCCTCCACCTCCACCTCCCCTCGTTCTGTCTTTCACCACAAGCAAGAGCTATCTAGGAAAAAAAAAAAGGCTTTTTATCGCTGATGGCTAATAGTCATAAATTTGTATTAAATATGTCCTCTATCGATTGGCCTTGTCGGATGAATACAATTAAAGAGACGGCACTGAGTGCTTCCCACCTGGGAGGGGAAGATGGAGGGATTAAAAGAGGGGAGGGATGGATGGAAGAATAGTGGGAGGAAAACAAGGAGGGAAAGTGGGAGGGAAGGTTGGAGTGAAAGAATAGACAGGCAAAAGGGTTTTTGGCAGCAGCAGAGCTTCTTCAGTCGAGTCGCAGCTTGTCCACATGTTGCCATAAATGTGTGTGTGTGTGTGTGTGTGTGTGTGTGTGTGTGTGCGAGTGTGTGGGCGGTTAGGGTGTGTGTGGCTGTTTGTATTTTAGTGATTCATCTTCTCTCATCATGTTCTTCTTTCCTTACCCCCCCCCCCCCCCCCCCTTTGATTCGCCCTCTGCTTCCCTTCTCCTCTCCGTTTCAATGCCGAATCATCCGGAAGAAAAGAGGCAGTGAAAGAGAGGAAGACAGAGAAAAAGGTGGAATGTGGAAAAGAGAAAGAGGGGTTGAGCGAGAGGAAGGAGAAAAGGGATGCAGAGAGAGTAGACAGCCACCTGTATGCAATGTTGATGGACAGATGGAGGGATGAAACCAACTGGGTGGAGGACGGATTAGATGAAGAGAGGAAGCAAAGAGCCGTGTGTGTGTGTGTGTGTGTGTGTGTGTGTGTGTGTGTGGGCCTCCGGCCAGCTGAGGTGTTTGCTTGGCTCAGAGTGATCTCCCACTGCGGTCACTGCAAGACTCACACACACACACACACACACACACACACACACTGATGACTGAATTGTCCTGCTTGGCAGCTGTTGCAGGTCCCTGCAGATCACTCAATACCACACTGGCTTTGTGTATGAATGTGTGTGTGATTGTGTGTGTGTGTGTCTTCAGTGACCACCAACCTCTTGCTTGTGGCACTAAAGAAAATCTGCTTCCTCTCAGTGTGTGCTCTTGTCTCATCAGGGATTTGAGCTACAAGCGTGCGTGTGTGTGCGTGTGTGTGTGTGTGTGTGTACTGTGTGCTTCCAGGAAAAATAAAGCTCATGTATTTTTAGTAATAATTAAAATGACCTTTTCAAATTTGTCAGTTTGGTAACTCACACTGTTGCCCATACCCATTTTCTAGGACTGAAGCTGTGAATAGCTGATTGAGAATTTTTTTTTTCCTAAATGATTCATTTTTGTGCCAGAAACATCATCATAATTACACATTTTCAATTCCTCCCTATAATTTATTTTCTTTCTTAAGTCTTTTGAACTTTGCCCATGGGACACTAAAACCCCCAGAAAATTCTGTTTGATTGAAATCACCGTTGTTGGATGTTAGATGACACTAACAGGTGGAAATTCCAAATCAGTGCTGATTTCATCATTCATTGATTTCAGTTTTGTAATCACTGACTGTATTTAGTTTGACAGAAACGTCTTAATGTCCGCTAACATGCTCATTCTGAGTCTCTCAAGCACTCAGGTGTTACTGTTTGACCATTAAGTGGTCAGAAGTGAACTTTGATATTCATCAGACTGCGGAGTTGGTTCATTTATTTATGCTGACTCTTGCCATCACATCACTGTTTGCAGCGATGTGATGGCTGAATGTCATGGTTAATCTGAACGTGCCACCTTCAGTCACCACTCACCAGAGCAACCATGCGAGAAGCTTCTGATTTGGCCAGTGATAGAGCTGATGGGTACAATGATAAAGATGCATTTGTTGGTGCTGTAGACAACCCTAGTGCCAACAGGACCACATCCTGATATAAATGGCACTCAGACTGAAAACAACACTGGATTGGTGGGTGGGTGTTGCTACAGCGGCCGATGAGATAAACCAGGAAGGTCCGTTAGAGTGATAGATCCAGTTGTTTGAATGCTTATATGTTACAAGGTAATACCTAGAACGTGTGCTTGCATGGGTTTGATTGGCCAACACAGCGCATTAGCACATAACTTTACATGGCTTGGCAGCAGTAGTTGATCCAGGGCAAAATTGTTGCCAGACGACCTTGTGTTTCTTTGCCAGAGCTCTGCTGCGTCAACACAGTGGCCTCATTGAAATGAATGAGGGGGGTATGCATTTTCGTCATGTAGTTCTAATGTCTGTCTGAACATGCACTTTAACATATTAACACATCTGCTTACCAGCACACGCTTTACTGTGTCTTCATGAAACCTTTGTATCTACTTTCAAATGTACACTTATTGTCAAGGTGAACACCCACCTGGACAGTCGTCTCTGTTGTTTAGAATGCAAGGGACACAGGATATTATCAAGTACATAAACTGAGTTTTATAAAGGATGTAATCAATCAGATTGATAGCCATGAGTCGTGCAGTGGCAGCAACATTGGAACCAACCTGAAATGGCCACATTAAATCTGATTAAGGGTCACCAGCCTGCAGCAGATTCAGGGCTGAAAGTTTCTGCATTCTGCGTTTAAAGTAGAAGCTGAGTCATTCAGTATTGTGTGTGTGTGTGTGTGTGTGAGTGTGTGTGTCAGGACCAAGGTTCCTCTTTCAAACCCCAGTCTCCCTGTGTCTGTCTCTCTGTTTGTCTGTCTCTCTGCTCACATAAGTGTTGTAATTTGGATGCTCTGTAATTTCACCATGGTGGTTTAGGGTTAAGTGGAGGCTGTCCCTGCCATCATAAGTACCGATCTTCCAAATGGACACACACACTCGCTCATACACACATGCACACACTCTGGATCATTGCTACAGTGCGCTTGGATGCTTCTACAAAGCCCGGTCCATTTAATTACATTTATAAACACAGTTTAAGGGCCCTGGCTGTGTCATTAGAACAGACTTTACGAGATACATTACTGTGTGTGTGTGTGTGTGTGTGACAAAAAGAAAGAAAAGGAAACTTTGTCACACGGCAGCTATAAAGCAGACACACACACACACACACGCACACACACAAGTAGATTACTGGAGAGAGTTGCAGATAGCACAGTCTGTAGCACAGCAGGGGTTCCAAACACAGAGACAGAAGATATTGATATATTTCACACACACACACACACACACACACACACACACACACACACACACAGGGACAGACGGTATTGATATTTTTGCTCATCAGCGTGGAGTGTATGGTTGTTCAGCAGGGCCACACAGATACACACATTCTGACGCACATCCTTGTACACACAGCAGAATCAGACAGGCTCAATAATCCATTGTTGTTTTTGATAATTCAAATGCGTTCATAGTTCTTTCTTCCACAAAAATACTGCAGATCGTTACTGTCACGCCTGGAGGTTTCTATTTGCAAAAGTTGTTTGGAGCTATTTTAAGTTCAATTAGCATTAGGGTTCTACCAGTGACAGTGTTTTTGCTTTTCACCTTGATATCCAACATCTATAAATATGACAACTTTAAAGCTGATTAAACTGCTTTCTTATAAAGATGAAAAGGTGTTTTTAATGTTTCTAAAGTTGTAGCCTTTACTTTGCAGAACTGTGTTGCAAAGAATAGCTAAGAGTCTCTAAGCTTTGCAGTTTCCAATCAGTATGTTTGCATGCGTGCTAGCACTCTGCTTCTGATCAAGATTTTTGCCTTTTCAATAGATGATCTTGCATGTAAATCCCTCGTTTGCCTTTCTTTCTTTTAATTTAGCTCACAAAGTTGATGATGATAACTAACCATGTCATGATGATCCAGAGGCTACAGTGAAAGTGGAACCCTGACACTGCTAATTCAGATGACAAATTGACTATCTTTCATTATCGTTATTATCATTATTTCATCTTTAATTAGCTTTCATGAAGAAGAGTGATAAGATGAAGAAGTCAGATCTGGCAGAGGGCTGCTAATGGTCCAAGAACCCAGTTAAACCAGAAAACCTGATCCAGATCGTCACCAGGATATGAGCACGCATGAAGCAGTGGCAAAGAGTTGCTTGGATGTTGAGGACGGCAGATGCAGATAATCACAAACCTGAATCATTCTATTCATATATTGTAAGGTTGTTTCTGTTGTCTGACCATCCCCTTATTACTACACAACCATTCTTTGCATCAGGATTGTCATGCCCTTTCTGAAAACTGCAGTATTTGAGGAAGTTGCTTTGATCTAGCTGCCGACTTGCAGCCAGTAATAGAGGCTGATTTCCTTCCAAGCAGACCACTGCCTTTCTGAGCAATTGCAGTCATGTTGTTATTTGACTGCGTCGCTCCCTTCAGCGAGCGGACAGGACACCAGCTGCCACCGTTTGCATTCCAATTGTTTGCTGTCCAGTTAGCGAGAAAGCTTGAACATAGAGGGGAAAATAATTGGAGGACAGGAGGACAGCGCAGATCTCTTCTCTCTGGACCACACTGGGAGTCGTTGTAGAATTTAGCCCAGTGTATTGGTATGACAGTTTATGATGCCAAAATAGCAATTACAGGAACTTTGTGACAATTTAATAGGATGCCCCTCGAGTGTGCAACAATGTCCTTCGTTTTGTTGCTATCCCGGATTTCATAACAGTCTTGTTTTTGAACTTGACCACCATGCATTTTTGAGTCTAACCAACAAGGTTTTGAAATGGTTTCCTATATATGCCCAGGGGTCAGTGAATTCCCCCAGCTCAAAGAAGAACATGCAGTTCTGAAATTAAAACATGAAAAGAGCCATAATTAGGGTGACAAGATTTTCACATGACAACAATGATATGGTTTAGTGCTTTCGGGCAGTTTAACTGACTGTTGGAATAGAAGCAGAAAGCCACAACTGTTGCACTTAAGTGGGTGATGATGGAGGAAGGACGGCGGCGAGGAAGGCTGGGTTATGACAGTGGAGTCGATAATATTCATGTCCTGCAGAAACCATTTGAAAATCATTTTCACCGGCATGGTTTGCTCCCAGAGTCATGACAGATTTTTTTTATTTAAGTATGGCAGTGTATGCAGCGCAAGTGTATGTCGGGAGTCATGAGATACGAGTATCTGAGCGTTCTATTTGTCACCGAAAATGCATCTGAATTATAAAAGAGGGAGAGGGAGGGCGACATGCACAGAGCTCATTATCACGCAATGATTGTATTCATATTGTTTCATCTATTTTCTCGTCATAATTACTATCAAGTGTGATCATGAGATTATTGCCCATGTGACATTCTGAACCTTATTTCAAAGGAGTATTATAATCATTTCGCTGGGATTTCATTCTGGTTTTGAGCAGGCGAGTCAAGAAGAAACATTGCATTTGCCTTTAACTACCTTTTTTTGCATTACCTGCAGAGAAATAAAGACTGCTGGTTCAAATGTGGTTGTGATATTGTAGTCCACAGGAGTTATTGTAGTCCAACTCCTGTTAAACTGCATAATTAAGTAACATTGCAACAGTTTCAGTGGAATTTCGCTCTATTTTTGACGCATGAAGCATGCAAGGAATAAAGACACTGCATTTGTTCCTTTGCCACCTTAAACTATTCATCATTCCTCTTCTACTTTTGTGACCTGACTTATGTTTTCAGCTCTACTGAGAGGTCAGAGGTCAGGCTAATGCACAGAAAATGTGCACCGAAGATTGTTTTTTGTTGTTCGAGCACACACTGCGAGTTTTAGGAAAGTTTCTTAGACCTGTAATATTGTAACATGCATTTTCATGTAATTAATTTGACAATAAATATGCAACAACATGCCTGTACATATGTGTAATAGAAGAGTAAAAGCCTAGTGGGATGTCCAGGTACCTCTTTCAGGTAAAGCAGGAGGTGATCAGGGGTGAGCGGTGATGCCCAGATGTAAATATAAGCAGCACATCCTGAAAGCCTGAGGCTCGGATAGAAATCCCAAATTGTATTAAGGGACATTGTCCCTCACTCCCAGTATGCGTACCTAATCCTGTTTCAGCGATGTTCCATTACCTCAATTACTATCATCTCACCCAGAGGTGGACCCAGCCAAGGACACCACCGGAGAGACAACGATGGGTGGAAAGAGAGGGGGAGAGGATGGAAGAGGTAGAGAGGGAGGGCTGTGAAGGAGACAGTCCTATGTAGTACAAAGAAAGTAGAATGGAAGTGAGGAGATAAGAAACAGGGGAGCAGAGAGGGAGGATGGAGAGATACTGCAGAAGGAAGTCATAGAGAGAAATCAGCACAAGGGATAAACAATAATAAGAGAACAAACTGAGAATGTGGAGATGGATAAAATTCATGTAAGGCCAGTAAGATAGTGGTAGGTCTGTTCTCGCTGGTAGCCAAGACCTGGCATCCATTTTTGTTTCCCAGCTGGTCACAGAGGGATGGAATGGTGGCAATCCAGCTAATTTACAGGACAGAATGACTGGCTGAAGAACAGACAGTTATGCAGGCTAGCGTTATGAGGTGGATTCATTAAAGACAATTTCTATTATGTAGATTTGTTGCTGGCCTTATGTGCTGTCATCTTAAATGTACATGTATGTCATAAGTGTTTCATATAGTACCACAAACAGGTCGGTTATACCAGACCCAGACATGCACATTAAAATACCAGCCGTTCAGTATTGCTTTTCTAGAGCCCATGCAGCTTACAAGGCTTGTGCATGTGTTGATGTTCATGGACATGAGCAGTTCATGCAGACATCTGGAGACACTTGCGGTACTTCTGTCAGCTTCCAGAGAAGAACCCTTAGACCATGTGAAGAATATCTGATCAGGGATCTGTATCCTTGCAACTTTGTAGCAAAAAAGTCACTTTTGAGGTGCATCATTTGACACAGTGATCTTATGACCTGCAGGATGGGTTCTGATGCATTATAGCGCTGGCATTTTCACAATATGCTTCACTGTGACATTGGTCATTGTATAGACAATGAGCAAATACTGGTTGAAGTGTTGAAAAGTCTAAAGTCTGAATCCGTTATTCTACTGTACTTTAATATAATATGACTGCAACAAAAGAGAGACGAAGGCATTGCAACACAGCTGACATAAGATATATAAGTCAAGAATATTTCAAAGGGGAAATCGTTCGGAACAGCGGAAGATAAATTAAATGACATATAAAAATGTAAAGATTTTGGTTAAGGTATGATGACACTCAGCAAGAAACCTGTGTGCATTTTGCCATTGATGAGATTTGATGCATTTAAAAATGCGCTCGATGCTTCCAGTGCATTTTGGCCCGAACAAATCCCATTTTCTGGATGTACAGTGTGCCTCGTCAGTTTGGTGCACTGGCTTTATTCAGCTCCTTTGACAGCCATTGGATCAGAGTGCTACACTTCCTTTTGAGAGGGATGGCTAGAGCCAGGGGAAGCTGCTGCACACACACACACACACACACACACACACACACACACACACACACACACACAAAGGAGTCGTGAAACATGAGCCAAGCTGCCTCACTGCCTCCTTCTCCCATCTAGCGCCACATAAGTATCCAGGCAATGCCCTTGGCTTAATAGGGCTTAATGCCTGTGCTTGTCACTGTAGCATGGCTGGTATTGAGTGTTAGGACGTTTCTGAAACGTACGTGTGTGTTCTCTGGAGTCTCACTAGTGGCTGTACGGCTTTGACATTTACCCCAAGTAAAGAACCGGATGCTATTATTTACCCCGTCTTCCCTCCCTCCTTCCCCTCATCTCCGTCCTCTTCCCTCAACATTCCAGACTTCAAAAGTCGAAGCAGGTATTTGTCACGTCTATCTAAACTTACACCAGAGGCATTATGTCTCTCATCTCATCCCTTTTCTTTCCCTTTCTCTGACTCTATCTGTCTTCATTTCCCATTCTCCATTGCGCTTTCTCTCTTCATTTTTCTACCTCCCAGTGGTGGAGAGTTTGCCTAATGAAGTGGCTGATGGGAGTATATTACAGCGAGACAGAGTGGAGCGGTCGCCTACTCTAAAATCCATTAACCTTACAGTTTCAATCAGCGTGCAGACAAGTCTGAGCTGCGAGTCAAAGAGGAGCGTGTTAGCTTAAGAGTTACACTATTGTGCCATGCGCTTGTTTTGCTCGTGTCTTTGTCACAACACAAATCCTTCTTTTACCATGTTATCATTGTGCTGTCAGCATGTTACGGAGTTACACGAGCTCACAAGTCTCATTTCCATCAGCTGACAGCATGGGTGAAGCAGTCAGAGGCGTGGCACCAAAATCTGGACCTTGTGTATTTGGAGCTGCAGAGGGCCTCCTTATCCTGTCATTACGTTAATTTTCATGTATGATTAGCTGCTGATTTCCACGGGATGCATTTTGATTTGGTTGTACCAGGTGTGATCAGTTCAACCAAAGAGAGGCTTTCTAAATGTATTCTAAAAGTTCTGAAAAGCCCAAAATGATCCAGAAAGAAAGCAAAGATTAGAGGGAAGCATGAAATAAAATGAACAGAATTTTTGCTATCCTGATAATCTCGTGACTCCTCAGGTTTACTTTGTGACCCCGTGTGTGGGTCCCGAGTCCTGACCCCAGTATGGGAACTATAGTATTAAACCATGTGAACTTTCAGAGGAAGACAGGCAACCGAGAGTGCTACTATAGTCTATAGTACTACGTATACCATACTCTAAAACAAGTCTGTCAGACTATTTATGCAGAAAACAATGATAATATATGTATAATATATGTATTCTGGGCTTCTTCTGTGGTTAATTAATTAATTCCCCCACTGCGTTGTGCCTGAGAGGAGTTCTTGCAATACCAACTTCTTTTTGAGCAGTTATATTGTGAGTAACCTGAATATGGACTGACTTTGAATAGATGCTGATATGATGAGCTGCATCACTCTTGGAAATGCAGTATGAAAATGACAGTTTCCAAAGGGAAATGATATCAAGCCCTCTGCATTTTGCTGTCCCACAAATGTTTGATTGAAAATGTTTGCTTGACTAGTTTAGTTTGTACGTACAAACTACTTTAAAAAAAAAAAAAAAAGACAGACCCCACACCATCTGATCAATGAAGGAAACAACTGCCCCCATGCTGGATAAATGATGGTTCCCAAAAGAGACACAATGTGTGCTGAAAGGATAACCCCTGATTCAAGGAAGAAAGTGCAGTGTTATTGTCGGTACTGTCAGTGTCCAGGACCAGAGTGGTTCAGCCAGAGGAAAAAAAAAACAAAAGATGAATAAATGAATGAAGCCTCCCTGGTCCTGATAATGCAAATGATATTCACAGGTTAGATCCTATGCAGGTGGCCACAATTAGTGGTAATTTGTGCCGATTTTAATGATCCATAATTTAGCTGTCTTTCCAAACTGTTGGTCATGTGGGATAAGTGTGTGTGCGGGAAAAGAGAAGGGGAGAAAGGGAGGGATGGTCAAACAGGAGGAGGAGGAGGAAAATAAAAGAAGGGGAGGAATGCTCCCCGACACACCGGCAAGCGCAGACAGACAGACAGACAGGACCCCGTCGTCACGCCATCCTTTCACACTTCAGTGTCATCAATTTGGATGAGTGTTTGCGTTTATGTGTTGTGAAGTAACTCCCATGGCGCGCGCACACACACACTCAAAAGCCAATACACAAATTTTCCCTTTACAGATTGTTTTGAGTCACTTTTTTTTCCACTACAACCTCTTTGACTCTCTCTTTGTGGCTATTAGAAGTAAATTGCAATGTGTGGATGTATAAAAGCTTCCATGTAAACCATGTCATGCTTTTAGTATCGCTGCTGATTTGTCATATTCATTTTGCCAGTAATTAGCAGGTGATACATCCCAATTTGTGTCTATTTTTACAACCCACTTTACCTGTTTACATGTTAATGGGATGTTTTGTAATTTATTGTCCAGACACGTTACAGCAAAATAGCTTTTTACCAGAAAAATCATCTGAGATAATTAGCATCAGTATTACCACCCCGTGACTGACACCTTGTTATTTATTCTAATTTTGCAATAACATTACATATTAATGTTATGTATATAATGATATTAAATATGGCAACTTTTGACATCTTTGGATGCTGATATGATCCAATGTTGCTGTGGGTATCCCATCAATGTATTTCTATTCACACCTAAAAGGTAACTTTGCTTAATCACTTAATCAGCTTAACCAGGATTTGAACTGTGACAGTAAAAAGAAAAGTGACAGAACAAGAATCTATTAAAATTCCAGAGTGGCCTCGTATGCAGCAGCAATTTGCCATTACTTTTTCCCTTATTTTACAACAATATTACAGCATTTTTGCCCTCACATTTTTTCTCGGCTCTTATTTCAGTCCGTTTTCTAGCTCTTTGCCTATATGATCATAAGAATTTCGCCCTGAGTTCATTTTTCGCTGATGGAGGGAAAAATGTCAGCTAAATGCCTGGAATGCGACATACAGCAAATGTCTGAACATCTTGTTCAATCAAGTGTATGTCCATTAGTGTATTTGTGTATGACTGTTTATATCGGCTTGTTGACTTTGTCAAATGCAGCCGCGTTGCACTGTGCCTCACAGTGGAAGGCTCTGAATGGCAGATATGGGGGTTCGCCTGTCATCTAATCTTGTAAACGAGCTGATGGCCGTCCGTTCCGTCGCCTAATGAGATTACACATGCACTGCAGGTCCCACCACAGGTCATCATCGCCGAGGCCATTCAAAGGCAATTATTGTTTTAAATGTTCTTTCGTCGCCATCTCAAAGTGACTTGGCATGCTTCACTGAAGGAAGAAGCTTTTAGGCTGACTGAAGAGAGTTTTTACACTCCTACTGTTTTACTTTCCTCGTGCGGTTGGGGTGTTCTGCTCTATGTGGATGGGGAGTGTGTATGTGCTTTTGTCTGCGGGGTGATGGGAGCTGGTACTATGAACAGTAGAGAACATGACACACACATTTGATTTGTGATTTTTCATTTACTTGCTGATGGGGTTATACGTTGAAACAATACCTCATCTGTCTTTTCCCAGCTACATTTAAAAACATTTCTGTTTTTTATGTATTTATGCTGTTGCTACAGAAATGAGAAAACAGTAATTTAAAGGTTTAAAGGAGTCTTCTCTGTTGCCTCTCCTGCATGTGTGTGTGTATGTGTGTTTGTCAGCGGGCCTCTGTTTTGGTAGATCAGTGGGAAGTGGTAGTCCGCCGGGATAGCCCTGTTTCTTTGTTCTGCTGCTGACAATGGAGGAATCACAGTCAGTCTAAAGGGAGAAATTATGTCCCAGAGCAGTCTGGGAGAAGAACAAATGCACACACACACACACACACTCACACACACACACACACACACACAACAACAACAACTTCTCACATGCTACTCATGTGGGGCATGACCTCAATAAGAGCTACTGTTGTATTTGCAAAGCCCCCAACACCATGTGCCGACCACTTTTAAAAGCTGTAACAGTTAGGCCTAAGGTTCAGATAAAAGATTGCTTCAGCCAAGTTGGAAGCAGTTGTCCTTCATGGATTTCATTCTGTACACAGTACTGTTGATGTACAACACCGTGAACGCTTTCAAATGAACAGCTTCGTAGCATTTGAAAATCCTTGATTGTTCTGTAATGTAAACTGAAATGTTTAATAAAGTATAGTAGTATATGGAGTTCGCATGCACATGGATATTTTTTGAAAGTAGCTGTTTCTATGGGGTTTGGCTTTTCTTCCAAACACAAACAAGCTCGTTTTAGGCTCACTGAAAGCATCTTTTGTAAAACGCCTTCCAAAACTCTCCAAAACTCCAAAACTTTGGGCTTGTCACATCAGAGTGTGTGCTGTTATCCTGTCATCTTTACATGAAGGGGCCTTTCGTGCAGTTATGTTTACACATAAATATACAGTTACTCTTCTGCTATACTGAGGAACAGAGGTGTCACAATGAGGTGACAGAGGTCTACATAATAATCCAATACTTCCACGACATTGCCGGTTTAGGATGTCAGATCTCTTGTTGCAGTATAAGCTTGGTATCAGGCTTCTGATTGGCCAGCATGGCTGTAAGGTTAGGGGTATACTGCCTCCTCTTGCTTTGGGATGCTTTTGACAGCACTTCATTTGTGTCTATATGTTTTCTTTTGGACAGATAAAAAAAAAATGTTTTTTTTAGTCAATAATATCCGTGTACACAAGGATGAGTTGTAATATTGGCTGATTCAAACAGTGATGTGTAACATAAAGTCTGGATATTGTTAAAGATGAATGAATTTTTCAGTTAAGCTTTGTCCTAACCTGATTCTTTCTTCTCTGCCACAACAGGTAAGGAAGAGCCGACCACCTATACCTGCACTACATGTAAGCAGTCGTATGGCAGCGCCTGGTTCTTACTGCAACATGCTCAGAACACCCATGGCTTCCGTATCTACCTTGAAAGTGAACATGGCAGCCCTCTCACCCCACGCATGGGTGGGCCTTCCTCACTGGGTGGTGGTGCAGACTGCCCTTCTCAGCCTCCTCTTCACGGCCTCCATCTGCCTCCTGATGCAAGCCCCTTCAACCTCCTCCGCATCCCTGGCTCAGGCTCAGGTGGAAGGGACAGCGTCGGAGCTGGGGGAGGAGTTGGTGTCCCTGGTGCTGTTGGTGGGGGCCATCATCAGCGTTTCCCTCCCACACCACCCCTCTTCAGCCCCCCTCCAAGGAACCACCTGGACCCCCACCACCTGAGCCCAGAAGAGATGGCGCTGGCAGCCCACCACCCGAGTGCCTTTGACAGGGTGCTGCGCCTCAATCCTCCTCTGCCCCTGGACCCCCCTCCGACAATGGACTTCTCACGGCGGCTACGGGAGCTGGCGGGCAACACCTCAGGGTCCACTCCCCCGCTATCCCCCAGCCGGCCAAGCCCCATGCAGCGCTTGCTCCAGCCGTTCCAGACAGGAGGAGGAAGCGGAAGCGCAGGAGGTGCAGGGGGCAGCAAACCTCCATATCTAGCCACCCCACCCCCTCTTCCAGGCTCAATGCAGTCACCTGTGGGTTCTCAGACCACCCCTACTGCTCCTCTCCCCACAGCAGGGGCAGCACCCTCCTCCACCACCCCCTTGAAATCAAAGTGTTGTGAGTTTTGCGGCAAGGCCTTCAAGTTTCAGAGTAATCTAATAGTGCACCGGCGCAGCCACACAGGAGAGAAGCCGTACAAATGCCACCTGTGTGACCATGCTTGCACGCAGGCTAGCAAGCTGAAACGCCACATGAAGACTCACATGCACAAATCCTCCTCACCGAACGCAGGCAAGTCAGAAGATGGGCTCTCAACAGCCTCCTCCCCGGAGCCCGGCACCAGTGAGCACATGGGCAGCGCAAGCAACGCCCTCAAGTCAGTGGTGGCCAAGCTGAAAAGTGTAAATGACCGCATGCTACGTGAGAATGGTGGGGAGGAAGAGGAAGAGGAGGAGGAGGAAGAAGAAGAGGAAGAGGAGGAGGAAGAAGAGGAGGAGGAGGAGGAAGAGGAGGGAGAAGAGGAAGAAGAGCAGAATGGAGAGAGGGCAGCCAGAAGAAACAACAGCTATCACTTTGGTTTGAACCTTGAAGCAGCGCGTCAGCATGAAAACAATGGTGGTATAGGAAGCCGACTGGGAGCAGTCGCTGATGAGGGGTCCATCCCTCGCTCGCTGCCTGAGGTGATGCAGGGGATGGGTTTGGCTGCCAGCATGCAGCACTTCAGCGAAGCCCTCAACGCACACAAACGGAATGCCATGGCCCAGGAGAATCACCTGCACCACCACCTCAACCGAGATCATCACCACAGTCGCGAGATGTGTGACGGGGACTCTGTGTTGGAAACAGATCGCGGGGAGGAGGGCTCTGTCTCAACAGTCAATGGGCGGGGAGCGTCCCCTAACGAATCTGCCTCTGTTGGCCTCTCTAAGAAACTGCTTCTGGGTAGTCCAAGTCCACTCAGTCCTTTCTCCAAACGCATCAAGCTGGAAAAGGAGTTTGACCTGCCCACTCCCACAATCCCTAACACGGAGAACGTCTACTCCCAGTGGCTGGCCGGCTACGCCGCCTCCCGACAACTCAAGGACCCTTTTCTGAACTTTGGGGATTCCAGACAATCGCCCTTCGCCTCTTCGTCTGAGCATTCTTCAGAGAATGGCAGTCTGCGTTTCTCAACCCCTCCAGGGGAGCTGGATGGTGGGATGTCAGGCCGCAGCGGCACAGGCAGCGGGGGCAGCACACCACACCTCGGGGGTCCTGGGCGGCCCAGCTCCAAGGACGGCCGCAGGAGTGATACTTGTGAGTTTTGCGGCAAGGTGTTCAAGAACTGCAGTAACCTGACAGTGCACCGGCGCAGCCACACAGGGGAGAGACCGTACAAGTGTGAGCTGTGCAATTATGCTTGTGCCCAGAGCTCCAAACTTACTCGCCACATGAAGACCCACGGTCAGGTGGGCAAAGACGTGTACAAGTGTGAAATTTGTCAGATGCCCTTCAGTGTCTACAGCACCTTGGAGAAACACATGAAAAAATGGCACAGTGACCGTCCTTTGAGTACCGAAATAAAGTCAGAGTAGAAGGCCGAACTATGGGACCTTTCCCCCGCAGCTATGTCCGCCATTAGTCCCCTGTTTATTCCCAGCCCCTTGTAGATTTGCCCCAACCCTTACACTCAACTTTCGCCAGTCTGGTGGAAGCTTAAGACCATGTGCTCTGCACCAGCACACCCCGTTTCCATTACCCATTGAATGCATGATCTGTATCGGGGCAATACTCTTGCATTGACGCAAAACTTCGAGCCTTTCTCTTGTGCAATAATTTACATGTTGTGTACTATTTTCTTTTTTGAGTTTTCCTTTTCCATTTTTAAGAATTAGTCAGCATGCATAGTATGTTTTTGCTAATCAAAAAAAAAAAAAAAGAAAAGAACTTGTCCCTGGTTGGTTAGTTGTTGAGTAAATGTGTTGCTGTTTTTCTCTTGTTCTGTTTTTTCTTTTTATTCTTCAAAAAGAGAAAAGACAAGAAAGATACACCATGCTGCATACATTCTGTAACACATATCATGTACAGTTTTGTTTTGTAACATGGAAAGTGAACAGTCTTTGATTTGACCCTCTTCTTGCAACCCTGGAAATGCACTTATCCTGATCTTTCTAAAAGATGCCATGTTCACACAGGGTTAAAAAAAAAAAATCATTCATTGGCTTGATGACTAAACTTAAAGTAACGACAGCCTTCAAATTTCTTTCAAAAAGACAAGGGTGTGCTAAGAATTCAATTTGTACTATCATTTGGTAGAATAAGAAAGAGTGCCTTTGATATCTCAAGACTGCATTGGCCAAAATCTTATCTGGTATAAGTTTGGGGTCACAGTAGATGAAGCTAGAAGGTTTAAGCCACCCAGGGAAGGTCCTTGCATCAAGCACCTGACTGCTCAAATGGACTGTGACAACTCATGATGAAAGATCAGAGAGTTCTTGTTAATCATCATTTAGCTACCTATTACATGTTCAATAGGTTATCTTTAATATGTGGATTTCATGGCAAGCATGGTACAAGCAGTATTGTGTATATTTGAATTATTTGTAGCTTTGTTTCTGGTAAGGAGGTACTTTTGAGATAAAGGTAATCTGTAATGTACAATCCTGAACTTGAGGGATACAGCGCATGGCTGAGAGGTGTCATGCATCTGCGTTAGCACAAACCTACAACGCTGCTTCGATATGTCAGTGTGTGGAACAATGCATAAAGTAATATATGAGCTCCAAGTGAGGCTGACTTTATTTGAGAGCATTGAAATAACTACAAGCTAGACAGACAGAAAGCTACACAGAACTGGAAGCTACGTACGTATTACGGGGATCAGAGGCAATCTCTTTCACTTTACATTTCTAATATCAAAACAGGGTCATTAACTATGAATTGCTGAAAAAAAAGAAAGAATTGCAAAAAATATCTGTACTCCAGGACTCTTGAATAGACTGAAATGCGCTAATTTGAATCAGGATGCATAGGCTAATGCAGGGCACATTTTTTTGTTAGCTGTTGCTTTTTAACCCAAAAGGAGAGTTTTTTTTTACTTGTTGAGTTTCATTCAAACTGTTCATGGCATAGTACTCGTCACAAAGAGTAAGTACCGGCATCTCTCTTGCATTTTCCCACACTGATGCAATGTTGGTACATGTGTTGAGACTAAAAGCTAGATTGTCATTTATAGGACGTGAAGTGCACTGTTTCAATTTTCCCAGTTTACAAATTAACGCTGAAGGGGAAAACGTTGTTGAAATGCTGTCAGATGACGAGGGTCCCATTGTTAAAAGCAGTAAAAGATGAGAAATATAATCTGTTGCCAGCAACTCCAGCCTCATGAACCTTGACCTTTGTACCCCTGCCATTTCACCTTTGACCATTTGTCAATTTGTTGCCCCAAGAAACCCCAGTGCTTAGCCTGGGCTGAAAATTCACCCCGTCGGCAAGGTCTGTAAATCAGAAGGTTTGATGTGAGCTACAGAAGCAACATACATGGTTGCAAAATTGCTGCAGCCTTCATTTGCCACAGCAGCATCAGACGTCCACACTTTTTAAGGAGCTATCTTGTAACTTTGCCACCATCTACACCTCAATGATCTACAGACCTTGCCGCCTCGACAACAGACACTCAAATGTTGTTGCTCACACTGCGAGAATCTGTTTTTGTATAAATCTTACTTTAATTATAGATATGAAAATAAACGTTTTTTGCAAATAACACTCCACTATCTTTAAGGGGAAACTGTATTTAAGTTTTGTTGTCGTTTCTCTTTTCCTCAGCGTCTTGGTGGTGTTCAAGACTCCGATCACAGTATATATGAAATGATAAAAAGAAAAAGATGAAAAAAACAAACAAAAAAATTTCTGTGATGGTTTTGTATTTTATTTTGCCTTGGCTCTTCACAGCTCTTCAGGTTGAAATACAATTTGCATTGGGGAAAGGATTAAGATTATATATGAATATATAATAAAGAACTTAAAATATAGGAAAATGCACACTCATGTCGATTCCTATGCTTAAACACATTTATGGTCTACTTTTTCTGTATTTCTAGAATTGTATTTGAATTCAATGTTCACTTAGAGTAGGCACTATAGTATTTATATTGAGGCTCGTATTTTTAACTGTTGCTTGTTCTCTCTAAAGGTATTTACCATACCTTTTTTTGGTAGTGGAAAAAAAATCCCAAGCTGCCACGGTATATTTTTTTAATTTGGCAGGATAATATAGTGCGAATTATTTGTATGTTTAAAGAAATAAAAGGAAAAACCCCATAAAAAAGCAGCTAAAGTATGTGGCATTGGGAGGCGTCACAGGCCATCAGATGGCCGCCGCTCTGTTTCCTGTCCACAGAGGTGGTTGTACATATCTTCTTTGGTTTTTGGTTCGGACCTCCTTCCCCCCTGCTGCCATTCTTGTATGCAGTAATGCAAGCTGACGTCGGCCTGTTCTGTTGTGTGCTTCTGTCTCTCTCACCCCTCCCACCTGACTACATTCCAACATCAAGAAGAGAGGAAAAAAAAAGAAAAAAACTTCATATGCAGTACATGGATTACGAAAAAAAAAAGCGTCAAAATAAATACGTTTAAAAAGAAATTAAATGTTTTGCAGTTTTTTTTTCATTGCCAAATACTAAATGGTGCTTTATATTTAGATTGGGTATACTTTCATATGCAAAGCATATTTAAAAATGACCCGGGGGACGTGGAGAAGCCTGCTTGAGTTGAGACTTTTTTGTAAATGGCAATGCGGAATATTTTGTTATCAGCCTTTTCTATTCCGATTCTGAGAGCTGTTTGTTGTAACTTGAACTTGAACTTTATCTTTTACTATGGGAGTTACTATTTATTATTACCTATATGCTCTGTTCAAAACAGAGACATGGAATGAATCCTTATTTTTTGTTTCTTTTTATTTGGTTTTTTATTTTTTGTTATATCATTTTGGTTTTGTTTTTCTTTTGTAATGGTGGCCGATGGTCATTGGACAAACCTAGCTCTTTGATTTCTGTTGTACTTGTTTGGGGTCTCTGTTCAGTTGTGTTGGGAAAACCACTGTCTGTGTTTTCTGGCAGATGTCTGCATAATCCTGTTCACACACCCATTTTGTCCCTTTATCGAAAAACAATTAATAAAAAAAATGAAAGTATAACAACACTTGTCGCTTATCTCCACTGTGTGTGTCAAGTTGACTCAAGAGTGTGTGCATGAGTATGTGCGTGTAATTACCCCCCCACCCTTGATCCCATTGTCATCTTTTACTGTTTACTTCTGTCACCTGTAAATATCACCTTCCTATATTAGCATTGGCCTTTTTTCTTACATGTTTATGTTTTAAATGTTTATTTCTCATAGATCAGGTCAAATGGAAGAGTTTTCAAAAGCCAGCATGTACAAACATGTAGTTCAGAGGGCATAGTTCTCCCTGCCAAGTGTATAAGTGTGTGTGTGTGTGTGTGTGTGAGTGTTTTAGGTGTCACTGGTGAACTGCTCGGGTCGTTTTCATGCTTTCTCTAATGAGGCCTCAGTGTCTCGCACTATTGCTTGAACCCAGTGAACTCAGTCCTCCACCCCCACCCTCACCCTAGTCTTTGGCCCTGTACTTTACGTACCTGATAACTGTGTGTGTGTGTGTGTGTGTGTGTGAGCTGTTATTGTCCTGCCCAGGAGGAGTGTACGGGCTGAACAGGTGGATATTTGAGTGCATTAAAACTACAACTCCTTACACCTGTTTGTCCCCGGTGTCATCCTACCTGTTGGTCGAGACAGCTCAGCTTTCAGTGCGTGCCTTTCCATGCGTGTGTGCGCACATGTGTGTGTGCATCACCTCATTTTCACTCAGTCTGCATGTTATCTCTGACCACATACTGTATGTGTAATCTGCATGTCACTCCTCAAAGTACAGTACAGTATCTGTTGCTGATAATAGCTGTTCCCTATGTATCTTTCACCCTCAGTTTCTCTCTCTCTCTCACACACACACACCCGCACAACCACACACACACATATTGACATGTATATGCTGCTCTTCTCACAGAATGTACTTAAGTAAATATAATTATGTCCTTCTGTTTGCTCAGTAGTCACAAAACCTCATAAAGCTGTCAGGATCAATCAGCACTATGTCCTTCAACCACCACACCCTTCTGTTCAGCTCTCTCTCACACATTTCAGTCCTCTCAGCAAGCATCAATACACCTGCTATACGGCCAAAATATAAGATTCAGTCATGTGGACATAATTCAGCATGAGGACAAAATCCTTAAAAAGGATGTGGTGTACCGTCATTAAGATTGAGATAAAAAACAAACACACAGAAATATGTAACTATACAAAAATACACAGCATTTTATGAGCTATTAGATTTTGAAAGGAAATTAATGCAATGTTTTCCATCTTTTGCCATGGCATTTTGTAGGGTTACCTTAAGGCTAAAGTTGAAAACTGCACCTGAACTTCAGTATTTTGTTCACGCTGGAGTTAAAGAGAGACTATTTAACTCCTTTCCAGCTACTGCAGATCTGAACTGATGCTCCACTTCACATATTGTATGCAAAATACAATAGTATAATGTGTCCAACATAGTATAAAAAACCATGAAAGGAATCCTGTGGGACATCCCTACTTTTCAATGAACTTTCCCAGGAGAAAGGCTGAAAGAAAGGTTAAACAGAGGCTCAAGTTCAGGGGCCCCCTAACACCTTAAGCCACAGGGCCTGTGCCTGGTAGGTCTGTTTAGTAATCCATCCATAAAGGGACTTAGTAAAAGAAATCACATACACCACGAAAAAACAAAGCAAAACACAAGCTATCATGTGCTTTAGCATCGACGCTACCTTCAAAAATAGACCTATGATGTGTTAGGTTGTGAGCCATGTTCATTCTCATGCACGAAACAGGACAAATCCACAACCTGAGATGAGTTATCTGCTCGCACAGTGTGCTCACTGCTGCCCTTGCTGCAGTCAAACGTTTGAATGCTCAGGCTCATTTTTAGACGTAGAGTAACACTTTCTTCTGCTGCTGCCGAGGTGCCCTTGACCAAGGCAGCCAACCCAGACCACTGCATAGAGAGTGCCCTGGAAGGCTTTGGTTGTGCTGGGCTGCTCTCATGTGTGAATGTGTTGCACTGTTTGAATGTAAAGCAGGGTGTTGCTAAGAGTGCTCCAAAAGGTCACAGAAAACATCTATAAGTCAAATTCAAAGCAATGATTTTTCCTTTATGTGACTTCATTGATGCCCCAAGAGCCAGATTCAGTGTTGCGAGAGGTTCAGGTGTGCTGGACATGGGAGGACTGCAAGACTTTATTTCCCACCTTAGGACCCACAAGTGGCAGCAGTTTCCTCTTTACTCGCTGTTAAACAATGTGACCAGCCACCAGCAGCAAACCTGGCCAAATAAAACAAATCAGCACCATATTTTTTCACTTCCTCTCGCTCTCTCGCACACTGCCCCCCCCCCCCCCCCCCCTCTCTCTCTCTCTCTTTCTGTGATAAATTCATTGTGTTATAAACCCGTGAAGCATTCAGGCCTTTTCTGCTTTACTGGGGCTCTCCTGTGCTGGTTTATGTGAAAAGCATAATGCATTTGTCACCGTTATAAAATCTATACAACCATGACCTGCAGTCCCCCATAAACTCCCATGGATTTGTCTTTGGCCTGCAGGGTATTAACAATAAAAGATTCTCCAAAGAGAAAGCATGTTTTCACACTGCTTTTGTCACCATACGGCCTTGACGCAACACTATTCCAATGGAATCTTGATAAAGTAAAGGAATGTGTGTGTTTTGTCTGTCTTTCTTCCTACTGAGTGTACTTTGGTAGCTGTGTACATACTGGACTGTGCCACAGAAGTGCATTTAGTCTTGGCCAGCCATACAGAGGAGTAGCTACTTCTATACATATATTGAGTGGTTTAATACGCGCTGACCACTGCGGTCTATAGGAACTGGCTGCAAAGTAAATGCCTCTTACTGTAATGGACAATCATTGAACATTACTTAGCACGTACAATGGCCACAAGGCCAGGCAAGCATGTAAAGAATTGCAATCAAAGCCAGTAAAGGAATAATGCACGGACATTGACCGCCTTTGACCACAACACACTTAACGTCTCTGTGTAGGAGTTAAAGTGGAAGACGCTGACTTAAGAACCACAGAATGAAACTTTGCGCAATTGTTGGAGGTGAAAATAAACCCTATCTCTGATCTGGCATCAATTCATGGTGGTTAGGACATTTGGTTCATTTGAAAAAGCTCTCTTTTCGTACACTGAGAAGAGCTACAAGACGAGCAAAATATGATTGGCCAAAACCTGAGACACAACTGAGTTTTTGGAACTGGAGCAGAGATCCTTGAGGAATACTTCTTGCTTACGTGAGTCTTTTTTTCTTTTTTTTTTTTTACTCTTAGCCATCATTTTTTTTGGCTAAGATAACACCTTGGAGACCTTGGAGCACGGTGACATCGCTATAATAAAATCTAATGACACAAGCCAACGAATTAATCTGAATATCTAAAACCAACTAAAAACTTTATTTTGAGGTAAAACCAAACTGTGTGCACACAACTACGGACAGTTTGGGCATCAATATTACCATTTCCCTTTGTTTTCTCTTCCAAACATGTCTTACTAACTGAGCCTACAGATAAAATAGAAGGGGCTGCATTAGTGGGTCTGTGTCAGGTACCACTGATATGATGAAATACTACCCAGGAGGGCCAGTCTGAGTCATAGATCCAAGAGTTTGAAGGCTTATCAGCCACCAAAATGCTGCACAGAAGCAGAAATAAAGAAGAATCAACTGCAATAGTCAGCACAACATTCCACTTTAATTATTATTATATTAATATGCAACAGATATGTTAACATGTCCTTCACATGTAAGTAAATAAAGGGATTTTCATTGACACACAACAGCACAGTAGAAATCGAATTCCGATGCCGTGACTGGACTGACAAACAAAACCAGGCCACAGGTGTGACGAGCACCTGAAGCTCACATTTACCTCTGTCACAAAACTCTGTCAGACTAAGCTCCGCTGTTGGTACAGTGGGTACGTGTGACAGTCGGGGGCTGTAAGAGAGACGTCAGGACACAAAAGGTCAGAGTTCATGTGTTTTATTGCTCCATCTTTTATCTGGCCTTGCTGATGTTATGGTGTAGACTGTTTAGGCTATTCAAGAAACACACTGCAACCATGTCTGTGTTAAGAAGCTATTTAATCTTGTGTTGAGCCCTAAAATCATTTTCCTGCTGCCAGTGCTTTGACTGTCTCCCTGGCTGTTTTCAAAAGTAAAAATGAATTTAGAATTTAGAACAGCTGAATGTGGCACTTTACCGAGAAATGTTTAATTCGAATTCAAATCCACCCACTCCTGCTCGATCACCACTCTCACTAATAATACTGTCACAAGTCGCCGCTGCTATTTAAGTCAGTAATAAGAGTAGCAGTCACACAACCCCCTCCCCGCCCCACACAAGCACACACATGCTCACAGAGCTAAGCCGAGGCATGAGAGGTCAAAGTCTAGTGATAGAGCATCAGTGCTGGAATGCAAGGTGTAGAAAAGGCAAATCAAACAGAGCATTGGCAGGTGTGCGGTGTGGGTCGGTGGGACACATGCCTGTATCCCCGTCCAACTGCGCCACATTCATGTCCTGACATATCTGAAAAACTAAATATGTTGAGGGTTTTGTAACCGAGAATGTCAAGGGTTGAGGAAGTATGGTGGTGGGGGGGTGGGGCTGTCTGGCTCTGTGCAGGGTCATAAGGTCAGAGAGTAGGCTTAGAGCACGAGAAGAAAGCCTCCTCCCTCCCTTTTCTTCCCTTTCAATCCGTCACTCCACCGAGAACTCCGTGTGAAGTTCAAATTCATTGTCAAAGTGAATGTGAATGAATGAGTGAAAGAATGAATGGAAGGGGGTTGGGGCGGGGGCGGCGGTGGGGGGGAGGGCATGCACATTTGACACCGTGTATGCGCTTGTTAATAGATTAGGGTCTTTCACTGTGTTATTTAAATCTTTGCTCTTGAAATGTGATATTAACTGGACATTCTCGAAGCTTTATTATAATATAGGGTCATTTAATGTTTAAACTAATGCGCTTCAAGGTGCTTTACAGGTTTTACATGCAATTAGAAAGCCCCATTGAATCCAAGATTTAAAAAAAAATCTTACAATGTAGTCTGCAGACAACTGTCAGAAAATGAAATCAACTTCATGTCATTAACTTTACATTCGTCCCACATGATCTAACACCCTAAATCATTTGCACATTGTGTTTATGACCTCCTGCTCCAGTTGTAACAATTATCAGGCCACTGTAATGTGCTTCTAAACATTTTATCATGTCTTATGAGTGGCAATTCAAGGGCAGTGTTATCTGTTGGTCATTCTGTGTGGTTTCATTACAGCAGCATAGTAAAACAAAGAGGCCATTAAACCAAGCATTACCTGATAACTTGCTTTTTTTTTTTGCACTGTAGCTGAGCCATGAAAAAAGATCTCACTCATCAGCTTTACAAGGCGATGATCTGTGTTATATCATCCTCCCTGACTGTGCTCTAACCCCCTGACCTCGCAGCGCAGCGACGGCAGACGGCTGTTAGTGCTACATCGTGCCTGGATCCTCCTGGGTCACGAAGGGCATCTCTGTGATCTCTGACCCCAGAAAGAGGCCTCTCGGCCTGGCTGGGCCAACGGAAAATCCCTCGGGCCTGAGCTGGATAAAAGGATGTCCAGGAAAGGCGCGGATTATCGGAGCGCATGTGTGACGGTATGTGTGGGTGCGTGAGTCCGCTGCATGTGTGTGCATGTGCGTGCGAGTGTGTGACGACATGCCCCGGAGACTCATGCCTGTCTTGGGTAACCAAGTTCAGGACACACACACACATACAGGGGTTATGAAGGTTAATTGCAGCTACACAGATGAGGGGGTTGGGTCACCTTTGCTGGAGAGGTGTGTGTGCGTGTGTGAGAGAGAGAGATGGGACACTGCTTAAACTCAAGATGTGTTAGTGTGTGTGTGGGAAAGAGAGATAGACACACACACGGATAAGGGGACATTGTGTGTTTGGTTGTTATGTCTGGAACCATAGTGTATATGTTTCTGTGACCCTCTTGCATGTCTACAAGCCTGTTACAACACACACAAACACACACTATACTTCCATCCTCTATTTTAATCTCTTCCCCTCCTTTGCCTTCTGTGTGTTCATATGTGTGTGTGAAAGGTTGAAGGTCAACCTGCGGGTTTGAGGCTTGGGTTTCACATGACTGAACACCTTTGTTGCTCGCCGCAGGGGGAAGACTGAACGTGTGTGTGTGTGTGTGCGTGTGTGTGTGTACATGGTGAAGTGGGGGTGTATTTGCAGTGTTGTGTCTAGTTCAGATTCACGGCGGACGCAGACAACACTGCAGCCCAGGCTTTGATGTCTGCTGAATGTTGTGTGATCGAACAGGAAGGTGTGACACACAATGGATTTGGATTGTTTCTTTTCACAGCAGCTGCAGGGGGAGTCAGCTGGTGAAAACTGGAGTGGAACCGATCTCACCCTGCCTTCAGGAGCTGCTGCGTCACTTGAAAAAACGCAATTAGTCTGGCTTCTTCCTCCGATTGTCCAAATTCTGCATGAGAGTGTTGCTCAACATGAATTCAACCACACTAAGTCGGTATATTCTTGCTCTGTTTGAGCATGGCAATGGCCACATTTAAAGACAAATTGCTGCACATCATTTAAACTCTACATTCAGTCATTCTGATCATGGCGCCCATCATGGCCCCTGTGGCTATCATAGAATATCTAAAGTAAGCTAGGGTTAATCAGCCTTTTAGTTAGCATGACAGCCCTGCTGACAAGCTCACACTAAGTCTATATAAGTTTGGAAATTGCTAATCCACAGAGTTCAAAGGATTTAAATACAAATTGTACTGTTTTTTACAGGTAAGTGAAATCAAAGGCCCAATGCTAACACCAGCCACCTCAGATCAGCACAGCCTTGTTCAATTTCTACTCCATGAACAGGTAGCAGCGGTGAAGTTGTCATCATCAGTATTTTCTGTCTTTAAGCTTACGCTGCTAAGAAATGAGGCTAAACTGGCTCGAGAAACTCTAAATGCACTGAACCCAGCGGCAGGTTGACTAAAGTTAGTTGGCTAGAATGCCGTTAAAGTAGTGTACTCTTACTTTTCTTTTTTTTCTCCTTAAGCAGCATGAGTATTTGTCTTTTCAACAAGCTCTATTTTTGCCTTTCAGGTGGAGGGTGAACCTGATGAGGTGGCTTTTTTCTCTTTCTGGGTCATGGAGAAACAAAAAGAAAGAGAGAGAGAGAGAGCGAGAGAGGAGACAGAGAGAGAGAGAGAGAGAGAGAGAGAGAGAGAGAGAGAGACCCATACACACACACACACACACACACACACACACAGAGAGAGGGAAAGAGACATGCACACTGCAAAAAAGAAAATTAGATGATTTGGACATGGAGACATGCGTCCTAAGCTTTGACAATGACAGCAAATGCAACAATCTGTGAGATTTCAGTGTGATAAATTAGCTGCATTGTCTCTACTTAATCAACATTTGATAGAGTCGAGCTCTGACCCCGAGCTGCTGATGGACAGCCGGTCTTGTGGTTCCTCGTGTCTATAACACTGCAGATAATACTGCTCTGGCTGAGCTGCTGCTTTAAGTGATCAGCGTCCGCAAGTAAAGTAGCAGGATTACGGCTGTCGGACCTGTCTTAAAGCATTTACTTGCGATATGTCAATAATCGTACTTTTTGCATCTTTTACTGTGTATTGAGGGATCAACATCAACATAAAACCTGGTTTTGTTACCTTTCAGCCGTTGTGCCACTGTGGCAAAATGTTAAATTAGCTTCTGAAGAGGTTCACCCTCGGTGGCAGGTAGGAGAACGTTAGTGGTGCTGCTGTCACAACACGTTTTCCACAGATTAGCACCCTGACAGGTTATACTTGTTTGTTCCAGGACTAAATGGCTTTGAGCGCTGCCATATTCTGGCATTTTCATATACTTTTTTTTAAAGGAATAGAGGAATAATGTTGACACAGATAGCTGAAGTTCCTATCAGCCAGCTCAGATACTGGCTCAGAGACTGGCTCAGTACTGGCGGTGGTAACTCTGACTTGGTTGTGTGTTCCAACAAACACGAACAACCTTGTTTGCTGGTGGGAGGTGGGTCAGTGGGATTTCTAATTGTTGCTGCCCAGTCTAGTACAATTTTAGTGTCAATTTTATGCAACTTTAAACTTCAAATATAGAATTTGTTACTCCACTACGTTTTAATTTAATTTTAATTTTTATACACTTTACTGATCCCAAACTGGGCAATTATTCTCTGCATTTCACCTATCACTGTAAACACGCACATGCACATGCAACATGCAGTGAACACACAGGAGCAGTGGGCCCGGGGAGCATATGGGGGGTTAAGTGCCTTGCTCAGGGGCACATCAGCCTTTTCATGGAGGGGGGAATCGAACTGGCGACCCTCCGGTCACAAGCCTCTAGGCCACGGCTGCCCCCCAGCTTTAGTTACTAGCTAGTTTTGAGATTACATACCCTCCCTGTCAAGTGAAAAGCATGTATCTCAGAGCTAGCTTGTCTGCCCTGGTCACCTTGACTTTTAGCTCATCCTCTGTCTCCTCAAAGTCATTGCATTCAGCAGTCACAGCCACAGTAGCTCTCCGTGGCGTAGTGCACTTGGGCTTGTGGTGTGGCGCCACACGCGTGAATCCCACGCCGTCTACCACACTGCTTGGCTGCGTATGCGTAGGAATCATTCGGCACAACAGGGCGATGGCCTCGGACCAGAGTGCATCACACTGTGTTTGCATCTGCAAATTAACCTATAGAACGACATGCAGAAGTGGTCAAATTATTGTGTGGTTAACCAAATAGGGTACGGTCCAAACTAAACAGTCTTTTTGAACGCTGCTCAGCTTCACTCGGCAGAGCTGCAACACAAAATCAGCAAATTGTTCCACTGTGCCAAGGTAGGTTTTCAGAAATAGGACTTTGATTGACTCACTCTGCTCATGTTTTCTCAACTGTTAGCACGGTATACAAATGCATCATCCGACCAACTGTCAGCTTATTAGCCCAAAAGCTGTTACATCGTGATAATGTTAAAAATCACGAGTGTCCCTTTAAGATGGACATTTTTTGCAGTGCAAGAGAGAAAGTGATAATGAGAGATAGAGAAAAGAGGTGTGCATGTAAGGTATGCTACCTGTCCCAGCCCCTCTGTCTGGTATAGTTCCAAATGCTCACTCACACACACACAGACACATAGACACACACACACGCACATACACATACATACACCCACACATTCCTGGCTGTATGCCACTTGTCTCTTTGTGCGCACACACACACACACACACACACACACACACACACCCAGTGCCCCTGAGCACTGGTCATATGATTGACCTGTTCTACTGGCCCATCTGCACCTTTGTACACACACAAGATCACACACGTAGGGTGCACACACACACCTGTTGTCAGCCACACCCACAGGTAAGCAGAGTGTTGAGTGACATTACAGGGATGCTGGGAGGCTCTTTTTAAAGTAAACACACACACACACACACAAACACTTTCTCTCTCTCTCTCTCTCTCTCTCTCTCTCTCTCTCTCTCTCTCACACACACACACACAGCTGCATCAAACTAAGAAGCACTCATGAATATACTCAAGTATATCTCGCAGTAGATCTCATCTTCAAAGGATCAGTCAAGTGCATCTGTGCATTATTGCTGTTCCAAAATTTAGCCTAGCAACAATCACTTTTTAGATGATTGACAGCTTTAATCTGAGTCCATTACCCTGCTAAAGGCCCACATGCTGGAACTTGTTATGTTATTATGAAACTATAGACTATAGAATATAGACATGCACACACACACACACACACGAAGGATGTGAACATTCTCAGTACCTCATTTTGTTCTTTCCGTGTAAATGCACAGTTCCCTGCTTTCATCCCTTCTTTCCATTCATCCACCCGCTCGCCTTATTAAAACACAGTAACAAAGTAATGACAGATTGACGACAGACCGAGCTGATTGTGTTTATTTTCATCTGTGTGTGTCTGCGCCTGTGCGTGTGTATACTTCGAATGAGTTGGGGCCAGCACCAGTAAACTAGGCACCATTTCACTGTAATAACAGTAATCAGTTTGTCCCATTTTAAATAAGACCTAAGTGAGTGTATTGTTATGCTCAATTACTGTTTGTGGTTAGGTCATGCACAAATAAATACATACACGTGTATATGCTAAATTCCATCAGTTTGCCCAGCTACACAGTTTGAGGGTTATGGCAGACGTAATCTGCTTGTTTTTGTTCACTAAAAGCAAAAGAGCAATTGAAACCATCAATGCAAATGTAGCTAATTAAGGTGAACACACTGTGACCTACAGTGTTTAATCACTGAAGGGAAAACAACCACTAATAGAAACAGAAAAATAAAATGAAATGTTCAAAAAACAGACCGAAAGCTATATCTGCGTGATCGTAACATTAGTTTGATATTTGATAATGCAGTGAAATGTCCTCCGAGGGTGCTGCTTTCCTATTCTCCTCTTACGATGATGTATTTTGACTAGTGTGGGACAAATGCCAAAAATGGTTGATCCTGTAATTCCCATAATGCAACTTATTGGCACTTTTTTTTTTACACACCTGTCTGGTAAATTCCCATGTTTCAAACTCTTTTGTTGTACGTTTGAGCCCAAACTACAGATGACATCATCAGGGTTAATTTCTAAGATCTGACAAAGCTCCTCCAGAGCCACATACATGATACACCTGGTTTCTCCAGCTCTATGTACCCTGTTATGATAATATGAGAAAATAATGCATTCTGATTCAAACTACTGTTCTTGCTTTGCCTTGTGTCGCCAACGCTGAGCGCAAAAATCCTCAGTGCTTGACAATCTGCAGCGTGCTGAGGATTTCATCAGAAGTCCAAACAGTAATCAGCAATGCACTGCTGACTTGATTTGATTTTCAGGACCAGTAATTTGTCGAGTTGAGCTGTTCCCCTACCTAACAGCTGATCTAAAACAATCCCAGATCATAAATCTTGTGTTGTGTTCATTTTAACACTGATGGTTTTCAGCGAAAGCTGCAATCGAATGGAAATGCTGGGAAACACTTGACTTGGTTTCATGATGTAGTATGCTGTGCTGTGTTTGCATGCTGTATTAGTGGCCAAAGACCTGCGTTACAAGTCATGGCAGTCAGAAAAGCGCCACAGAAGGATCAAGCTGGCTGAATTCCAGTCCTGGACTTGCAAACGCTTTTTCAGCATCAAACAGAGGGATTTCGAAAAGTCACCTAGATGAATTTTGAGGGATAGAATGGCGAGATGCTGAGACCAAAAAAAAAAGTTCAGAGAGAGCTGTGTGTGTGTGTGTAGGTGTGTTTGCATGTGTGTGTGCGGTTCAGGAGTGGTCTCAGTGTCCTGGGGGCTGGGGAGGCTTGAATGTCAGTTTCTCTAATAACAGGAATCGGTGAAAAGGTCAACCCCAGTCGCCTGACCAGGGGAGGGTGTGTGTGTGTGTGTGCTTGTGTTTGCAAGAGTATTTGTGCAGTTGAGTGCATATCACAATGTGTGTTCGTGTGTTTCATATTCTTATTTGCGTTTGAGTGTGAAAAGGTGTGTGTGTGTGTGGCGACGAAGGGGGCGTCGGCCAGGCCTGGGGCAGAAATTGATTCTCTAGCAAAGGAGAGGAAATGAGGAGAAAAAGAAAAATGGTAGAAGGTCGCGGGTTGTGAGAAGACCAGGAAGAAATAAGAGGGGAGAGAGAGGGGGAGCGGAAGGAGGAGGAAGAGGTGACTGAGAAGAAGGAGGAAATGGGCTTGAAAGAAGAGGAGTAAAAGAAGGAGATGACGGAGGAATGAGGCAGAGAAGAATTAAAAAAAGAGAAAAAGAGGAATGTGAAGGAGGAGGAACAGATGGAGCAAGGCTTAGGTGAAGCAGGAGGTGCAAGGAGATGGAGAAGACTAAGGGAAGGATGAAGAGCTAAGATAAGGACAGCAAAGAGCAAGGGAGGAGTAAAAGCTGTGAGAGAAGATGGTAAGATGACAACAAAATAGGCAAAAGGCAGTGTTTTAACCGAAACCACAGTTTTCTAACCATTAGGTATATTAAAATTTGAATGTAGCCAGAAAAATACATGCATGAACAAAGAGCTCAGTGCATCTCCTTCAGGACTTTGATCCTAGCAGCTTGGAGAAGGCTTTGAAACAGAATTTGAAATATATTAGTGATGCTCTATTTTTCGGCTTTTTTTTGCTTGATTTCTGGCAGAATTGCAGGAATATGTGGCTAAACTGTGACAGAGGACTTGAATGCATCATGAATGATACATTGTCGTGAGTACTATCAACCTGTGGGTGTATTATTTTTATCCGTTGTTTGTGATGGTTCTTAGATCTTCATAATCACTAACTAGAGGTCACAGTTTGCCCACTTTTATCGAGCTACTGCAAAACACAGTTGGTTTCCACAGAGTAAATGGTCTGATTCTTGTACTTCTTACACCAGAGCAGCCATGACAGTGGTCTGCTCTATAATGTGCAGAAGGCACAAAGGAGGGAAATTACATGAATATTTGAAATAATGAAGCCGTGTGGTCATTAGGATGGTCTCCTCTGCTTCCATAGCAATACATTAAGCCAAGACAAGCGCCATGTATTTTACATGGTCCTGTCAACGCAGATGATGGATCCCTCAGCATAATGATGTCCTCTTACAAGGTACTGTAGGTATAAAGACAGAGAGAGAGAGAGAGAGGGGGTGTGTGTGTGTTTCAGACACCAGACTGTTGCCTGTCCTCTGGTCACAAGATTGACCCGATTTGCCTTCTAAAGCCTCCAGTTCACCATCTGAGGGAGCACATGCTGTCATGCAAGCTTGTTCTGTACTATACATACACACTGGTACATGACGCACACATGTGCATATACACAGACGCATACACACACACGTAAACACAACCACACAAACACACAGACACACAAGCAAATGAAAATATAGAAGCATAGACACACACACACACACGCATGTATACGCACACATAAACACATGCACATACATGCACACACACGCATGCACACACACGCGTATGCACACACACACACACAGGCACGTGCACGCATACACATACACACACACAGACACACACGGACACACAGTAACCCTAGCTCACCTTTCACCTCAGATTTTGGCCCAAATCCCCCATGTGGTGCAGTCTGAGCCAGCGACGTGCGTGACACACGATTGGCCAATATTACTGTACACTGTGTCAGTTGACCACAATGTGTGTGTGTATGAGACAAGGCAGGGGGAGGTAGTGCAGTGACGTCCAGGCGATAATCACTTAGTAGGCCGTAGAGTTCCAGAAACAGACACACACGTATCCTGAACACATTTCATATTTGTATCACCAAGATGGATATGTGGGGGCATTTAAGGCAAGTGGCAGATGGTGAAAGACAAAGAGAGTAGTTTTTGGAGGAAGCATAAATCCTTTTTGTAACAGGAACCTACATTCATTTCACAATGAACTGTCTTCCTCACTCCCCTTAGCTTCCTAATGTACCCTTGCCCAGGCCTGACAAGGTTATGTCAGGCAATGTGCTCAGAGGAGCTATTGATTTCCCCTTCAACCTCTCCTCCACCCCTCCTGCTTGTGTGCAACATGGGCAGGCGATCACACAGACACACACACAGACACACACAATCGAAAGCTCTCTTTTTGTTGAAAAAAACCCAAAAACAATATTTGAGCGCTACTCATAAAAAGTAGTATTCTATTCAAATGTCATAAAAGTGAGTTTCTTTCAAGTGCATTTAAAACAAAATGTGACAAGTTAAAGAAGAAATGTTGAATGGAAATGGTAAATTCTGATGGCTTTTTACTATTATTAAAAAATATAAAAGCTTTACACTTGCCTGAGGCAAAAACCGCATTTGAATGAAGAAATCATGCAATAAATCATGATGGGAACCCATTTGTTACTTAGTTGTAGTGACATTTGTGAGGCAAATATCTGCGTACTACAACTTTGTAGATATATGCTTTGTTTTCGAGTGTAAAAACCAATTCAAAATGTGCTTTTCCAATTTTGTCTTGAGGCAGCAGTAAATATGGCAAACGACAGACCACAAAACGGTTTCCATAAAACTTCTTTTCTTAATTGAGACAAATTATAAAACCTGATCAAATATGGCAAAATGTACTCAAATGTGGATGTTGTCAACCATAAATGTAAAATTAAAAATAGAGCTTGATGAATGGCGCACTGCCAAACAGTTTATGCTTCTATTTTGTGTCCTTTTACTGTCCTCTAGAGCTAGTTTGAGAAACAGTCCACAACTGGACAGTGTTTGTCTGATTTGATCATGAAACAAACTGACAACAAATGAATCATCCGCACACTTAAATATATGACCTGGTGTATAGAAAAGGTATCATCCTATAGTATGTACGAAGATTTCTATGAGGACTGTCAGTACAGTTCAGCTCTATGGCCACAAAAATGGCCGCAGATGCGTAACGCTGTTCTGTTTATAACACACTGGATGTCTGCATGTACAGTATCGACGTCTTCACAAATGCTTATTTACGTCATGTAGAACGTTGCAGATTCTTGTGGCCAGTGTGTGTGTTTCTACCGAAACTCTAACTCAGGCTTAACTCTGTGCAGTCCCAGCACAGTATCCCTGGAATTAGGGTCAAGATTTACCGCCAGTGCCAACTTTCAGTGCCAATGCACAGAGCAGCGTGCCTTTTATGTAGGAAGATGGAAAGTCAGGGCTGGGGTGGTGGTTGGACACATGTGCATCAGACGTTCATGCAGAAGATTCGAGCTTGTGCCCCATCAGACCACACTTGCAACTGATGTTACAACTATGATTTTTGCTTAACTTTAATTTTTTTTTTTTGTTTTTAAAATGTAAACGTACTGTATTTCATTGTTTATGCTATATGATCTTCTGATCTTAACCATGCCGTGAGTCCTGCTTGTTAAAAAGTCCATAATCAAGCTAACTGGGCTAAAATATCAGCAGCAAACCTGCTGGAGTGTCTCCCCATCAATAATGAATGAATGAGACAAAAGAAGAAATTAACAGTAAAAGGCTTTGCATGGTTCTTCCAGTATAGACGACTGAGTGGCAGAAGCAGTCAAGCTGTTGCTGGCTTTTTGTTTCCCCTTTTAACCCAGTTAATCCCTTTTATGTGCCTCTTAAAGTAAATCCAACATACATGCTGTCCTAAATTAGAAATGTTGGTTAAGATGGGAGGTAGTTAATGCACACAATGGGTAAGCACGCAGATGGGAAGCAGAGTTCATGAAGCTATATTTAAGTAACTTTCGCAAAATAATGAGCACAATCATCATTTTTTTCATTAACATCTGTCCCAAATTTAAAGCTGAAGTCAGAAAGAAAATACACATTGGCACAAAGTATTGTCTATCAGCAGCTACAAAGTAAACTTTAATTTGATTACCACATTTGAAAACCCCATATTGACTCAACCCAAAGTGTAGGAACAATATATTTCTGTTTTGTTGATTAAACACGCCCCCGAATTTCACCCCTCTCCCCAAACAAGGCCTGTTTCCATAAGAAAGGGCTTCGCTAATGTGATTGCTGTGGTCATGGGCCTGCACTGATCTTCTTTTTACGAGGGAAAATGAGGTCTGATTGTTGAAGGCGCGTCCTGTGTGTCAAGGTCCCACAGCTAGATAGACAGACAGACCGACCGGCCGACAGCGTGAATGAGTGGCGGTGTGCCAAAGCCAATAAGAGGCAGCGGTGGGAGCCAGGGGGAGGGGAGACACTCATGTATTATTCATAATTATTCAAATAATCCCCAGACAGTGGAGTGTGAGTACTCATGTATGTGTGTGACAAAAAAAGGGAGATAAATAAAATAAATTAAAGATGGATTATCAGTTGGGCCACTGTTAGCTGTCAGACCAACCTGGAATTATATGTGTATAGTTTATAGAGCAGATACAACCACAACAATGCATTGCAGTGATCTGCATGTTGTATCGCGGGGTTTAGCGTGCCATTCATCCCAGCGCTGCATGGCACTATCTGCATTTTGCTGTTTGGGTTGAAAACCTGCTCACTCTGGTGATTTTTAGTGCTTGTACCTCACATTTTAGGAAAAGCAGAAAATGGTTTGATGTTTTGGCTCATGAAAACGATGACTGTACTGTACATTTATTTTGTTTCTGTCTACTCCAGAGGCTATATGAACAAACAAGTAAAAAAAAAAGCAACTGTTAGTCCAACCTCGTAGGTTTTTTCACTGTGAAAGTTAAAATCCAACAGATCTGTAGGAGAAGACTGAAATTCTCCTTATTCTAGACCTGTGATCAGCAATGACAAACAGTTGCCCAATCAGAGCTTTGTAGGCAGGATTAAGGACCTAGCTACCTAGCTGCAGTACTTAGCATCTATAAAAAGCAGCAACAGAAAAGTGGCAACAAGTGCACCTTAGGTAATAAAGCTGTGTGCAGGTTGTTGTGTGTTGATTTACAGAAATAATAACTCTTAAATCTATTTTGTAGATCTGGCATTAAAAATGTCAACTCTTCCAAGCATATCACTATATTTATGCACAATTTAATCATCACTGTCTGATCCACATCTATTCAAAATCTCTGTAACTGAAGGAAATGCACTGTGCCCTCAGAGACAGCTAGTAGTGCAGATGAATTGCACGTCTTTGGTGGACTTTCTTTTCCCCGAACAGCTACTTCCAAGGTCAGAAGTTTCTGTTAATGTGCTGCAGCTTATACAAAAGTTCTTGGAGAGTAAATAATGTTGACATGAAC
Source organism: Chelmon rostratus (assembly GCF_017976325.1). Classification (NCBI taxonomy): domain Eukaryota; kingdom Metazoa; phylum Chordata; class Actinopteri; order Chaetodontiformes; family Chaetodontidae; genus Chelmon; species Chelmon rostratus. The sequence continues at coordinate 4,053,015 of NC_055668.1, read as the reverse complement.
CTAATTCATTTCACTGTCAGCTCAAACGGCCTCCACTCACGCACACCCATTAATAAATGCACACAAAAGTTCCAGGACCCTCAATATTTTAAGACCCTCAAAATCAAATCAAAAGACCATATCACACATCATTTATGCTCATGTGTAAGCATGGAGATCGTACGGATGATGGTGGAGTCAATGCTGTCATCACTTCTCATACATTAAGTTGACCACCGGGCCAATCTAAAAATATACTTAATGGTTTTTCTGCATCGCTGCGTGCTGCAGACAAATGACGAGTTGAGGACGAATAGACAGAAATAGAAAAAGTCTAAACAAGACCAGACCTCTACGCTAAACCGGGGTGTTTTTTTGGATAACTGCAGTCCCTTCACTGACTCCGGATATGGCCCCTTGTTAACACAGTCTTCCATTATCATAATCAACTAGCACAGCTCTGACCTCTGGTCAGCAATCAGCTAAATCAAGGACTCTTTACAGGAGTAAGACTGTAGCACGCACACACACACACACACACACACACACACACACACACACACTTAATGTCTATGACTGCATGTTTAAAATGTTGTGACTGTTTTATAGTGTGACATGTAATACATGTTACAGTATTGTACATGGAGCTATGGTGGTGCTCCCTCCACCTCTCTCTACATCTAAATAAAAAGGCTGGAAATTTTAATTAGTTGAGAGGAAGAGTTGTTTATCATATTGCTGCTGTTAACACTGATGTTTGATTTTTCATCTTAATTACTAAGCCATCTGCCACTGTCCCCACTGCAGCACCTCAGCTGATACTGTATGTACGGTGTATTACCTTGGCAACAGAAGTTTCTCACCTGCCACGCCAAAAATGCTGATTTGAAATGAGTTGACTTGTTAAGGACGAGCTAACCTTAGCACCAACCACAATGCCATTCATCAGCACTTGAACCTCTCAGCGCATATACCAACCTGTACCTATATCCTTCACCACGATTGTCTGAATTCAGGCTTATTATAGAGCAAGTTGACAGGTTTACTTGAAAGTGTGTTGTCCTTAAATTTACACATGGGACTGCGAGGCCATTTTTCATTCCACGAGCAGGACCCGAATCTGCCATGTTTAAATGTGTGTATGGAAGTGTGGGCCGTGTTTGCGTTCATCTGTGTGTGTCTGGTCTCAGTACAAGTGACCTTTAATGAATTAAGGGGATCCCACTACGGCTTTCCCAGACACACACTGACCTTTCAGCATGGACGGAGCAAAGGGGAGTTGTGTGTGTGTGTGTGTGTGTGTGTGACTGTGGGCAAGATGGAGACAGAATGTGTTTAGAATAAATCAATTCATAACATTTAGATCATAAAAAACAAATACAGTGCCTGGCATTAAAAAATATATATATTAAAGCGTCTGTTCACCCAAAACACTCACACACTCTCACTCTGAGAGGAACTTTGGTAGTTTGTGCTAACACTGTGAGATGTGGCCTTTTAAACATCACCCCAGTGCAATTAATGGTAAAAAGATACTATTCTTTGCGCTGTTCAAACTTTTCAACTACTCAGCAACAACACGTCTATTACAGAAGAATGTCTTAATTACTCAGATGTCACTGTGGGCACTTTTCACTGGGACCGCTTCTTTTTTAGGTGGTGCTCCCAACCAATCACAATGTGGAGAAGCTCTGCAGGCAGCTGGTCTTTAGACGTGGATCATCAGAGTGCGCAAAGTTTCAACAGCAGAGCAGAAAGTTGAAAAAGTCTGTCAAAGAAATCAATTTTTCATCCTCATTTCTGCTGAGCGTGGTTTCATGATAACATGCATATTGTGGCTCTGGCATGAAATACTATGTGTTATTATGCACACATAAATACATGCAAAATGTCTGTATAAAAGTGGTTAATGTGAAACTAAATACAGTATGATGATGCATGTAGAATTTGAACCCGCTGAGTTCAGTGAGAGATTATGATTGATGATGATGAACAGCAGCCTCAATGAACCAGAGTGCAATGCCATTGTCTTTAGACCTCATTCATTTAGAATCAAATATAACTTTTATTCAGTTTATGTTTTCATATATCCCTTTAAATATCAGACCGAAAAAAAAACAAAAAAACATGAAATCTGAGCAGCACCGAGTCTCATAAATGAGCAAGGCCTCACTTTTTGAGCATCGCACTGATGTCATGTCAAGTTTTCATTTTGAGCCAAAACAATGCACAATGCATCCCTGTCCAAGTGTCTATGCATTCAGTCTGCAGGTCTGCATGCTTTTGGCAGCGCCTTCTCCCCTTAAAAGGAGCTGGGGGAGGGCCAGCTTCCGCACCCTCCTCACCACCCCCCCCCCCTCTCTCTCTTTCTTTCTCTATGTGAAACGCCTCCAGCATCCACGGTGCTGAACTGTCTCTAATCGATTTGTCTGTGAAGGCGAAGCGTCACACTCAGAGTACCACAATGCAATTCTTTCTCTCTTAGTGACATTGCGCCCCCACCCTGAACACCTATATGGGAGCACGAGTGATGCTGAGAGACTCTTCTGCTGGGATAAAGAATAGGAAGACACTTCAACCCACCAATAACAACAACAACAACAATGTAACTCTACTATTGATACTTGTATTATTACATAGATAGTACTGTTACTGTTATCACTACTACTGCAAGTCTAATACTAGTCAGTGCAACCATTGCTACTTTAGAGACACAGTAAATATGCTGTTAGAGCATCTGCCCAACTGACACACCTCCAGCCATCATATCACTTCGTAGCTACCCACAAGCTAAAACATTTATGCAATCAAATCGCGTTTTATTCTGACATTTATTTCTTATATATCAAGAGGTAGGTCAACAGTTCATGCATGCGCACCAAGAGCTTGGAAAGTGTCTTATTATGTATCATTTCACTGTGTTTTAACAAGTTGCGAATTTCTACCAACAATGAACATGTGTGCCATCGCTGTATAGCTGCTAGTGCAACCACTTCACAAATAAAGTGTCGATTAGAGTAAAGAGCAATAGAGCTTTTCTGAATGGAAATTCTACAAAAAAAAAAAAAAAAAAGACAAGTAAAAAATCATTTAGCTTTAGCCACTTTTATTTGCATCTTAAGCTAGTATGTCCTTTGGCTTTGGTATGTGTGTCTGTGGGTGTCAGGGTCAATGAGTAATCACAATGGCCCTGTACCAGCTCTTTAACAAAGTGTTACCTCAACGCGCTGGTGCTAATCTATGTTGGTACCATGCTGAGCTACACAAAGCCAACACTGACCCGCTGTGTACAGCCTGACCTGGCATCTGTATGCTTCTGTTTGTGGCCGCCCGCTGTGTGTGCATGTGTGTGCATGTGTGTTTGTGCGTGGGTGAGGGCATGTGGGTGTTTGTGTGAAAGTGTGTGTGTGTGTGTGTGTGTGTGTCTCAAGCACACACCTGAAGGGCAGTATCTCCTGTTTCACAGCAAGGTCACAGACAGATGGAACAGGCGTGCACACACGCACACACACACACACAAGACAGTTTAATATATTATTGTAGCATGGACAGGTACATGCAAAAATGTAAAAAAAGAAAGTCAGTATTGAGAAGGTGCACATGAGAACTAAACTAGGGTGTCGTTTTCTCTTTTTTTAAGACGCACTCACACTCAAACACGCACACAAAGTGTTTCTCACATTTCCCATTTACTCCATTCATGGAGCAGTTTAGCAGGGCACAAATGGATACGTGCGTAACTGGCAGAGCAGCTGATCAGAGCTTGGCGTGTGGCGCTCAAAGCAAAACGGAGATCGTCACATGAGAGTGGAAGATCTGCAGTTGGTGACATGGAGGAAAACCACAGGTCACATGAGTCCTTTTGCAATACTGATGGTAAACATTCCATTCCCTCTTGAAATCATAAAATGAGGCTATTCATTCAAGCTTTTTGAATGTCGCCTAAGTCTGACTGTCATGTACATAAACCACATTTTTAAATCGCCTTTAAATGTAGCCTCAGTTCATTTTCTCCTGTCCAGTTTGCAAACTTCAAAACTGAATTTTGCAAACTTCTAGACTGTAAATGTACATTTTTTTTAAAAAGCGTAATTGTATAGAGATGCACATATTCCAGAACAGAAGAAAAAGCTGAAATGAGGAATCAAAGTTTCATTTTCTACCTAATTTCTTTATTTATCTCCTCCAAACTAATTACTCCAGTCAAGAACTGAGGGCCTCAGAATGCTAACAAAGTGCTCAGGCTAACCACAGATCTCTCTCATGTGTCGGGTTGGCTGCCAATTTTCGTAACTTTCCAAAACAGATAATCTAACAATCACACCCGTTCTCTGCAGCGAGGGGCCAGATGTGTGGAGGTCTCCGTCGCTCTCTTTTTTCATTCTTCCTGCATCTACTTCCGTCACTTTTCGAATGTGCAATTTAGTCCAACACCAGCAATGCCTTTGAGCAGAGACTTTCTGAAAGTGTATCATTATCTCCCAAGCAAGGGAGGCAGGAAGGCAGTGTAGGTGGAGGCTATGACAGCAGGCTTTTCACCCCACGTTCAAGTGTAACTATTGGCACACGGGTGTCGATGGCACGTCTTATGAACTGGGTTTGTTTTGATTATACTGAAACCTCAAATCTGTCCGTAATTACATGCGCTCTCACCTCGGGATCACCTTGTGTCTCCCTCAAGGTAACAAAGAAACCGCCGAAAAATGTCAATGAAATTTGAAATTACAGCTACATTTTTCACAATTCAATCAGAAAAATTCTGCCTTTTGGGACGATAAAAACTGAGATTACAGAAACACAAAACTATCAGTTAAGTGATTTGGATGTGACATTGTGATCAGATTCCACAAAAACATTTACTCATTGTAAACATGCACATGGCGAAGTTTAAGATCCACAAACCAAGATTATTATTTTCTAAAAGCCACATTTGTCCAGCCCTGACCTGCTGCTTCAAGGAACAATTTCAAATTCCTGCTCTGTTCACATAGCGTGGTCACTGTTTTTACTTATAGGTGCTGTGAAGTGCAGGTGTTAGCACACAGGGCTGGATTTGGCTTTCCAAACTCTTTTTTAAGGCTTGCTTTAACCTACTTCAGTGCAAAGAACATGTGGTGTCGCAGCATATGCAGCGCTTTGACCAGTAAAGAAATGCACTTCAAATAAACTGATCAACGAAAGTTTGTACTTGAAAGCAGCACTGAAACTTTTAGCTCCTTTATTTTACGCAGAACTTTTGGGAGCTTGCTTACACGGCAATGCATGGCATGTTCATGGCATGAAGAAGGGCTGGAGGCATACTGAGAGACACTGAGACAGGAAGTGAAGAAAATGTGAAAGACAGAAGCGGCAGGGGGAGACCGTTGGAAAAACCTGGACAGAGAGCCACAGAAAAGGCGGATGAGGTGAAAGAAAGAAAGAGAATGAGGGTAGATGGAGCGGCAGAGACAGAGAGCCTTTAATTGCTTGGAGGGAGCATGACAATTGAGAGGAGAGTAGAGGGAGGAAAATCTCCAGCAGTATTGATCAGTCCGGCTCTTCCATTTCAGTCGCCACCAGCCCCCTCCTGCGACTCCCCCTCCACCCAATTTGCACCCGTAATTTAGATTGGAGTGTGTTTGTGTTTGTGTGTGCGTGCATATGTGTGTGTGCTGAGGTCATTTTGCACAGTGTTTGTCCTTCACTGTGTGCCTACATCTCTTTTGTATTCATTTACTTGTTAATGTGCCTGTCTATCACGTGTCAGTGCAGAGGATCCTGAGGTGCAGCCAGAAATAGTGCAGTAAACAGAGCGGACGCTGACTGCGTTCGTGTATATCTGTGTGTGTTTTATGGGATCTTTTCATTATGTGTTCGGAGTGAAATTTCTCTATGTGATGAACTACGCTAAAACTGTGTGTGTAGATGTTCGTATGCTGAAGTGTGTATCTGCACACGTGTGTTATCTGAGCGTGTGTAGCAGGTGACGGGCACGGCGGTGGCGGCGGTGGGGGGTATCCTTCCTGATCGATCTCCTTTCTCCCTTTGGAATGACCCTGCACCTCCTCCTGCGCCTCCGCCTGGGCCTAATGAGACACTCCTCATCGTGGGACCGACACACACCAACAAGCACGCAGACACAAACAAAGCCCATGTGCAAAAAGAAGATGAAAACAAACAAAAATATAAGTATGAATGCAAATATGACCAACAGCATTTATGTGTGCATGTGCAAACAGAGATGATCTATCTTCAAATTCTTGGAAACGATTATATAGAAGCTGCAAACACACACATTCACACACACATTCACACACAGATTCACGGTCTCGGCTGGGGGGGTCATTGTCAAGGCTACGACCTTCCACCCCTGTCTCAGTCCCAGACTGAATCAATTCCTAACCAGACAGACCCCCCTCCCCCACCACCCACCACCTCGTCCCCAAACACAATGACCAGAGCCCTGCTGGTTCTGCAAATAGGAGAGACCACCAGAACCTTAAAAGACTGTGTGTGTGTGTGTGTGTGTGTGTGTGTGTGTGTGTGCGTGTGTTAGCTTAAGAGTGACAGAGTCAGAGAAGGTGAAAGGCAGCTTGTCATGTTAGTGAAACACTGTTACTGTAGTAGTACAGTATGTCATCTATGATGTTCAGGCACATCTGAGGATGCCTGTTTTTCAGACACTCAGGCCAGGGATTGTTCTGTATGGATGTTCATGCTCCACAGAGGATGACTGTTCATGATTTTTGTGACCCTCTGAACTTGGCATCACCGTTCCACAGTTGTCACAATTTCCCCTAGCCAACAGTTTTGTTCATCACAAGATACTTTAGTAAAAGGTAATGGTGGAATTTCCATACAACTTGCTGTGAGTACTCATGATCCCCAGAGGTTGACCTGTCTGTGATGGCACCCTGACCTCCCTCAGCAGTATCATCATGCTATCACAACTTCTACACAAGAAACAGTTCACATATCCCATATGAGTCTAGTAGTTTTAATCATGCTTGCAGCATGGCTCGAGGGATCTCTGTGTCGGTTGGTTGCTCAGTTGGTTTGTCACATTGGTCAAGACTAAAATATCTCAACAACTATTTGATGGATTGCCAAACAATGTAAAGACATTCATGGTCTCCAGAGGGTGAAACCTTGTGACTTGGTGATCCCCTGACCTTCCAGACACAGACTTCTGTCTGTGATTACAACAATTCTCTAGTTGCAATCATTACCAATGAATGAATACATTGTGAAATTAAAGAACTTCTCATTTAAGTGGGGGCTGTCTGCAAGCCTCTTAGGGTCCCCTGGAAACCATTCAATTAACCCAGTTTGAAGACCCTTGGCCTTTACTGCTGAAGGTTAGTCAAGCATTTCAATCACAACAAAAGGGTGAGTTTTGATGGAGTGAAAGTAGCAAGATATAACTGCTCCATAATAGAGCTCAAATGTAATCCTGACAGGCGCATTTTAACACTTCTTTTAGCTGCTGTATGCTTTTTTTCTTTTTTTTTTTGGCTGCGATTGCAACAGTGAAGCCCCTTCCAAACAAGTAGAACCAAGAGTGGAAGATGATCTGTACAGATGCGAGGTTGTCTGACACAAAACATCATATATTTAATAAACTCACCATCAGTGTCGGTCGACAGGGATGTGCTTCTTTTATCAGATATCTGATCAGACAAATCATTCCAGTATGGTGTGGGGGGATAATGCATTGTTTGCCTTAAGAAGGTGCTCAAGTACCTACAATTATGTCATCTGTCTCATTCCTGGAGTTCTTTCATTCTCCTGAGAGTTGTGTTGTCCCATGATGATCTAAATGCTTCATCACAGGTTTTTCCACTCTGAGCAGAGAAGCAGGTCTCTACCATTTTTTGCCAGAATTAAATATCACTTAAATATAACGAATGGATGGATTGCCATAAAGTTTAATACAGACATTCATTGTCTCTAGAGGATGAATCCTACTGAATTTTGTGAACCCCTGGCACTCCCTCTTGAAGTTGCCACCGTGAGGTCGACATTCCTGGTTCAGGATGAAAAACATCTTGACAATTGCAACATTGCAATGAAATTTGTTGCACATATTCAAGATCACCAGAAGATGACTTATAAGGACAGTGGTGATGCCCTGACCTTTACTGTGGCGCCACTAGCAGGTCAGAGTTTTCACATATTCAGTGTAAAAGGTGTTGGTTTGGCACAAAATTTGGTAAAGAAATTTCATGGTCACCAGAGGATGAATTGCAATGACTTTTAGTCGTCCACTGACTTTTAATCTAGTGCCATCCTCAGTTCAAATTCTCAATTTCTCCAGTAATTTGGTTTATAACTTCCAAGTAAAACCACTGACATTCCCTTTAGTTTCAGCTGTACTTTGTGTTAATTATCAAATGCCAACCCCCATGTGAACTTTGTGTTCTAAGTCCTAAATAAGTCACTTGCCTGTCTGCTCCTTTCCTTCCTGCAACTTGACTGGATGTCCATTGTCATGAAAATGAATAGTTTTTCTGCACATGTTTTTATATCTTGTGGAGAAGTCTTGAAGTCTTCCGAGTCACTGAGTCACAGCTTAAGTCCAGGCAAAGTCACGAGTAGCAAGTCCACTTTGATTTTGTCAGCTGAAGTCTAAAGGCACCAGATTTTTTTTTAACTCTCTCTGCCTCGAGTCCAAGTCATGTGAGAGGAGTCCACACCACTGTCAGTTTGTTTTAGCCATGTGGTGGTTTTATTTTAGGCATTTGTTTGTCTGTCTAATTACTTTGTGTATCTGTACTCTTTACTTTGTGCGCATGCTTGCCCACTTGAATTAAGTCTATGATGTTGCCCTCAGAAAGTGCACCACTCTGCCTTTCATTGTCATTCATGGGTTGTCATTTATGTACAGCAAGCTCTGTCTGTGCCTCAAAGCAATATTATGAATCTATATACCTCCAGTGCATGTGTAGTAAGGTAACAAATATGTCTTCCAGCTGTGTATTGATCCCAATACATACTGAATGGATTCAGCTCAGTCAAAAATGTGAAAAGCTAAATTTGTTCATTTAACTGTGCAGAATCTGTTAAACTAATTATATCAAATAATCAAATGCATGGATAGTGCAGCAGTGACTGCATCAGTCTTCCATACTGTATATTGGAGTAACTTTGCTTTTACTGTGGTGGCTTTGTGAGCTGAGGACTACAAAGAGTGATTTATTCCAACAGAAAAAGCCTATTCCATATTGAGCACCTTTCAGCAGCCTCTTTAAAACACTTTGGCCTTGTTAAACCATGCAGTACCTGACCGCCCTGCTCAAACTGTTTATTTGACTTGCTGCTGAGAGCACTGCTGTGCGTGTGCGTGCGTGCGTGTACATGCATGTGTGTGTAGATGTGAACACAACGATTTGTATTTGTGTGTGTGTGTGTGTTTTGATAAGTTTATAGAGTACATTTGCATTCAAGCTTGTGCAGCCATTCTGACGTGTGTATATATGTGTGTGTGTGTGTGTGTGTGTGTGTGTGTGTGTTCACAGTGGCGTTAGGCCTTGCTTCCTTCCTTCCTGTTCAAGGGGACCTGGTCTCTTTACCCACCAACGCTTCTCTCCTCTGGGATGGCAGTTTCAGCTTGTGTGTGTGTGTGTATGCGTGTGACACTTGGCTGAGCAGGGTGGTCCTAAAGGACTAGCCTATCGGTCTAGTTCCTGATTCTCAGAAACACACACACACACACACCTGCACCATCACACCAGCAAGCGCCCCAAATATAACCCAAACCATGTGATACACAGTGGCTGACCCATTCTTCCTCTCACACCTGTCCTTGCCTGCTCTTTCTCTCTCTCTCTCTCTCCCTCTCTCTCTCTCTCTCTCTCTCTCTCTTTTCTCCTGTTTTCTTTTTTTTGTCAGTTTACCAGAAGTGTTCTTCCTCACCCCTTCTCAATTACAAAATGATGAAGTTACTTCCCTCTCTCATGCAACACAACAATGAACACACACACACTCTCCCTCTCTGTCTCTTTCACACACGCACACGCACACACACACACACACACATGCACACACACACATACACATGCACACACACACATACACACACACTCTGACTTGAGAATTGGGTTTGTGTAGGAGCACAGGGATGGTTTCAATATTGCATCATTGGGATGCGGTGCGGCTGTGTTTGGGGTCAGACTGCTATCATGTTGCCAATCAGCAAGGCAGCTCAGAGCCCTCATCAGCTTTTGATTGCATTTAGAATGGCTAATTAAATAAAATATGACATTATGTAAATGTCTGTGTCTCTGCCATATGGCCCCAGGCTCTGCCCCCCACCCCCGCCCCGCCTGTCTCCAGCACACCAGGGGCAACCAAGTGCGCACTATACGTGTGTGTGTGTGTGTGTGTGTGTGAATGTGTGTCCGTTCACATTACGTGTGAAAGTGAAGGAGAGTGAGCAAAGTGATTGCGGGCTGACCATGGAAACATGGAAGTTTCTCAAGGCTTTCTTATCAAGATGGCATCTCACAAGTTCACCTTCATTTAATTTGTTATGTATTTTCTGTGTTTCATTTCATTTCAACCTATACAGACCTTTTAAAGACGTGTGTTTGTTTGCTAGTTTGTTAGCAGAATATCTAAAAATAATGTTAAAGGATCAGCCACTCTAAATTACAATGGAAATGTTAGGAGTGTTTGGCAGAAGTGAGATTTAACCACTCAGATATTTCTGTTTTTACATGTTGAGGTTTTTAGATACTGTATCCATATTTAGATGCCTGCCTCCAGCCCAGCGTAATGGAGGGGAATGGAATTTTGCCTGAGGTGCTCAAAGCAAATGAAAAGCAGCTTTTACATTTGAAAAGCATGTGAAAGGCTGAATAGCAATGTGTCTTTCCAGAAACAATGTCCTAGTTACTCTGGATAATCCACAGAGCACACTGTGGACAGTTCTCCCCAGAACTCCTCTCCACTGAAGAATGAAGGCGGGCGTGTGCGCTCAAAGAACTACTTCGTCTGCCAACGTCAGAAAGCAAAAGTGTTTCAGGCGGGCAAAACGCTGGTGGTCACAGAGAGGGACGAGACGCAATTATCGTTTAAATATGGGGATAATGTCGGACGATCTTTCCTGGGAGGCGTTCATGGTGCTGCATTCGGTTGTTCACGTGTAAAGGGACAGGAGTAGTGGTGGCAGAGAGGTTTCAGGTGCTGTTTGATCAGCAAGCACTTCAGTGGGAGCGTATCAGCGTTGTGAGTCACACTGAAAATGGTGGACAGTGAAATCTTCTACTGTATTAGTTTTGTGGCAGAATTTTCAGAGGCTGATATTTATACTATGCGATGGAAATTATCTGTATGATGAGACGGCGCTAATTTATTTTTGTCTTGTTTTAATGAAATTTGGTGGAGTGCGACGCAGCTCCTAGGCATTTTACTGAAGGATTTCATTGCGGGATAAACAGTTTCCATTGTTTTCTCTCTTTTCTCATTAAGCTCTGAACTTGAAAACATAGCTGACTTGTGGTTGTTTACCTTGTGATCGCCACCTGGAGGGCACAGCTCACCCACCTTTTCACTTTCCACTGCATTGCTAATAATGTTGCGGGGAAACCACTCGTTTCTTTGCCCTAACATGACCACCAGCAACCATACGTGACATGTGGACCAAACTGATTTCCACAGTTGTGATGAGCAGAAGTGAAGTGCAGCTAACCTTTTAGGTCGAGTGCTACACCTTCCACTCAAGATGGCCATTTCCTTGATAGTATGCAGGTTTTCTAGCACTGACTTGCCTGGACATGGTATGTGTGCATATATGTCTGTGTACGTGTGTATTAGTGTGTGTGTCTGGGGGGTTGCTGCCTGTCCCAGTGATAAGGCGCATGGAGCAGGCCCAGTGTTACCAGGCCAGTCACACATACAGATAAGAGCAGATAACATTCACTGGAAGAACTGCTGCAGGCTTGACACGGCACTGTACACAACACACAGTGCTGTGTGTGTGTGTGTGCGTGTGTGTGCGTGTGTGTGTGTTTTGTAACTGTTGTATGTGTGTGTGTGGACATATAGGCCTATAAACTGTGTACATCTGTGTGTCTGGGAGCAATCTTTTGCACGTGGGCTTGTGAGCGTGCCTCCCTACAGAAGATTATGAGGGGTTATTACTGTTAAAAAAAGTTTTAAAGAAAATCCTGTTCTTTCAGTTCACTCTGCTACACTGCGCTACTGATTCAAGAAGGCAGCCCACCACAGCTGCTACGGAGGCTTCGGCCCATGAATCACTTTGCTAATGTGCGTATTTCTTTCATCTTTCAGCATTTTTTCTTGGGAAATTCGAATGAACACTATGCTTCAACACCTCTTTGTTAAATTTTCACATTCTTGAACACATTTAGAGTTTAGTGCCGCCCAGTAAAGGCACAGCTTCTACTAGTGATGACGGAGCAGCTCTCTGGAGGGACTGGGGGTTCAGTATTTTATAGATTGAATGTTTTCTGACTCAGATTCTCTCAGATATTCTTCAGACTCAAGTCATTTACTGCTTTTGATTCAGAAAAAAGCGTTTAACTGAACAATTATTTTCACATAAACACTGGACTGAGGAAATTTTACAAGGGGAAAATGACTGAAAATTGCTGTCAGTGTGTGCTGATATTACAGTAATGTGATTATTTTTTCCATAATGAGCAGCGTAAGGGATTAAATGCTTTAATTCACTAATTTGAGATCGGCTATTTTACTAGGACTGTATGTATTCAGGTAGAGGGTGAGCAAAGTCACTGAGACTAAATCAGTGGTTGATGGTCAGAACGAAACGTTAATGAATGTGTTAATTGAATAGCTTGATGTTTTGAAATATAAGTGTAGTCGCTTTCTTTTTGAAAGTAAGATGAGAAGATTGATACCAATCTTATACTTTTGTGTTAAGTATGAGGCTCGAGACCAGACGCGATTCCATTAGCTTTGTATAAACTCACATTAGCGTAGCGTGCCCACCTTCATCTCTAAAGCTTAACTAGCTTGTTGTATCTTGTTTGTTTAATCCATACACACAGAGTCACTCAGCACTTCTGTGCAGCATGTCCACTGGTTACCTGTCCACTGACAACAAGACCCCCCTGAGTTCTGTCTTTCTGCTGAGGAAGGAAGCCTCCTGGTTCAAGCTCAGTACGTAATGAACAGAATTGAAAGTAGCAGTAACTATCTGCAAAAATGCAAATTTCCCAAAATTCTGAGCTGTGTACAGAAGAGTGGGTGTGGACACTGGAGGTGCAGGAAGTCACCTTTGACAGGTATGGGCTGAAAAATACTTTAAAAAAGTAATGTAATCTACCTGTATCAACTCCCTCTGGATAGCTAAAGGTAAATATATCCTATCGTAGGGTAGGATCGTGGATTCGCTAATTTGCACATCTCATTGTCTTAAAGTAATAGATATTGACCTGGATGTTGGGGATCTTCTGTAGAAACTGTTAAAATACTTTCTGTTTTCACCACCTTCCCTCTCTTTTTTTACCCTTCTTATTTTCCTCCTTTTTCAAAAGCCAAAGTGTCTTTCTCTCTCTCTCTCCCTCTCGCCTCTCTGTCAATACACCATAACCAGACCGCAGAAGGGGCTGCTGCAGAGTGAGAGAGGTTGTGGTTGGCACACATACGCCCAGAGGGGCCCAAGCCTGTCAGCTCAGTAGCCCCACATCTGGAGACTCCCGCTGGGCCAGCAGCCTCCCTCCAGCCCTCCTCCACCACCACCACCGCTCCCCAGAGAGCACTGAGCATACATACCGCACACACACACGCACACACACAGACACACACACACAAATAGGAAAATGTACATGTACATACATACTTCACACACTTCATCACCTCACTTCCACACACACCAGCATAGACATACTTTTTGTACAAACACGCGCAGGCACAGACACCTATGTGTAAATTCACAACATGCACAACACACAGGCATGCATGCATCACACACAGACGCACACACACACACACACACACACACACACACACACACACACACCCAAACGCCCACTCACACACACAATTTACAGGCACACACATTAAACTCTAAAACATTATGCTAATCTACAGCCGGCGGCAGAGGATGGCACTCTGCTCGGCCTCATGCCAAAGTCCCTTTCATTTTTATAAGATTAACCATGAGGAAGAAGAGAGAAAGAGAAACACATTCTGCTGTGAGAGAAGTTGACTGGACAGCAACACCTACTCTCTCATGCTGATTCTTCATAACACTTCGAAACATCCACTAATAAAAATACAAACAACAACATCATTAGACAGCAGAGTTAAACAACCAGGCCAGACTTCATGTCCTGCATCAGTTGACACATCTGCCTGTAGCAAAGAATAATCAAAAGCGGCGTTTAGCTCATCTTTTGGGTTTGACTGATATGGAATTTTGAAGGCCATAACCAAAATATACCAGCACAGTCATTTAATACCCAGGAGGATGATACTTTGGTACTCGGTTCATTATGATCTTAGAATTTTCTCTTTTTTACCTTTCACAGTTGCTAAAAAGAGAGCTTCTGTGTAAACCTTCTCCCCTAATCCTCGAAGTTTAAGTTCTAAAAAGACACAACACAATTTGGTGATGTATATTCAGTATGTATCTGTGTATCTGTTTAAATATGACCAGCTTCTGAACCTTTAAGTGAACCATTAAAAACTTTTTTTTTTCTAAGAAACGTTGACCCAAGGACAAATCAACATAAAATGTCACGTGCAACCAGGCATGGAAGACCATTCTTGGTGGACAGCACTTTCTCATGGCTCATTTATGCCCCCTTGCCCCCCTACAAAAATTGATTTGCCCATTTCCAACAATGTTAGCACCACTGCCCACATGCGTCTACGCGTCCCTGCATTGGCAAACATAAGCAATACATTCATTAGAGTGCAGCTCAGAGTCAGACAGTCAGTCAGTTGTTCTGACAACAACAAACATGAGGAGGGCGGAGGAGGTTGTGACAGTAGCGGAGGCAGCATTGACTACACTGCCCCCCATGATTCGATGGCAAAAACTGTGCAGAAATTGAACAGTTGATTCAGAATGGCTCACTATATGCTGGATTTAAGGTAAGGCTTTTTTGAACATGTGCCTACCAAATTTGGTGCATCTAGGTGAAGTGTACCATAAGGGGCATCTTTGTTGAAAAGTTTCAGGGGGCGCTAATGCACAAGACCTATAAAATATATAATCTTTCAACACTTGTGATGCATGTTTTCAAGCACCTTCAGCCTTTTAGTGCAACTGATCACAACACTATGAATGATTTTGCAGACAGATTGTCCAAAAGTGTGCACCATTATCTCCATTAGTACAGTTAAACGTGTTTTACCCCTGATGACAACTTATCTCTCCGCCTTCACATGAACGCTTAACGCCTTTATGCCGTAGTAACAGTTTTTTTGTTGTTGTTTGTTTGTTTCTGTTGGTTATGGAGCCTGCTCTGCCAAGAAGAACGACAGCAGCAGTCATTTCAACAAGCGCCCTAAAACAACACACTGTGTGATGACATTGACGTGACAAAACCCTCGAGGGGCCGTAATCATCATGCCCACATGAGAAAGTCAGGTGACATTAGACAGTGACCACATCTGTGCATGGAAGAGGGCGAAGCTAGAAAAAGCACAAGAAGATTTTAACAATACTCTGATTGCTAACCAAACCTTAACCATAGCACCGTCACATCGTAAAACAGATTTATTTTCATTTCAAGATATTTTCATTTGTGACATGGACTTATTTTGTAGTTTAACTTAGAGGACTTGGTTTGGCTATGGTAAGATTTTGCCAATTGATCAAGTTAAATTCTGAAAACTGGGGTCTTTGTGACATTACTACTAATAGAAAAGAGTTCAAGAAGCCAAGAAATATGAGCGGGCAGACACTCTGATAGGCTGTAAACAAACCCCCAGGTAGCCAGATTATCCTAACTATGTATTTGGAGATGACTGAAAAATGAGCACACATTAAATTAGTCTTGTAATCCTCCACCAACAGTGAAACTGCCTGGAAAACTACAAAAATGCCAGAACAGGATTAAACCAGGAACCCGGTCAGCCAAATGTAATAGACACTTATAAAGGACAGAGTGGGGAATGATTTTAATGTCTGCCTTCCATTTCTCCTCCAAAAAGTGTGGCAAAGCTCAGGCTTTCTATCAATGTCACAGTATCCTCAATGAGTCAATGTTAGACCTGAGAAGAACGATGGCCGAGGCCTTTAGAACTCAGTGATGTCAACAGAGACAAAAGTAAAATGTACTGAGACAGAAAGGCAATGTGAGTTACTGTATATACATCAAGCAAAGTGTGAATAACGTTCGGAAAATATACGACATCATTAGACAACAATAAGAAGAAAAGAAGTCAGTGCTGCTCCGTTCACTGCGGCACAAGAGCAGAGAGAGTCAGTCGAGGGCCACGGCACACTAACTCATTGCCAGTCAGTGTGGCATTGTGTGATGATAATAAGGATAACTTCCTCCAGGATAATGGAGCCGAAGCATATTCAGGCCTCTGTGCGCGCTGTCCCCGAGGATGGCCCTGTCTGCTGTGAATATTCTGCATTTAAATGGTCCATTAGAAGCCAAACAAACACAGACAGGCCTCCATACTAATGACCGACGGGGTCCAGGGGTGAGGCAGGGCACCCGCCATGTCTTAGTGTGAGTGTGTGTGGGTGCGTGGGAGAGACACAGACACTGTGTGTATGTGTGTATGGGGGTGATGTGGTGTGTTAGAAACAGACAGGGAGAGTTGTGTGTGTGTGTGTGTTGGACGGGACTGGGAGGCTGATTGTGTGTGACACGGGTCAGGAGAGTATGGGGTAGGGGTGATGGAGTGTATGGGCTCTCTGGCCAGAGGGGAATCCTCTTCTCAGTCCCAATGGGTGCCCATTTGCATGTCTGTCCCATTTGTGTGTGTGTGTGTGTGTGTGTGTGTGTGTGTGTGTGTGTGTGTGTGTTTGCATACGCTCACACTATCCATCTTCTGAATAACATGTCTTTGTTGGCTTGCATGCATTTGCGTGAGCATATATGTGCATATTGCCTGTCATATTGTCATGTGCACGAGTTCGTGTCCGTATTCAGCACATATTTGTGTGTGTGTGTGTGTGTGTGTGTGTGTGTGAGAGACATGGAGAGTTGCAGGGGTTATTCTAATAAGGGGATGCTAGTTATGGGCCCCAGGCCCTGGTCAGCCCTTTGCTCATTATCATTATTAATATTTGAGGAGTAGCCTGTGCAGGGCGGACAGATGCCCTCTTCTCTCAGCACTCAGCTGCTCATGAAATGTGACAGGGCACATCCTCGCTTCCCCTCTGCTGTTTATCAAAATACAAGGACTGAGGATTGAGGTGTCTGAACTGGGGGGAGATGAGGTTTGATTGCATTTCATTTTGACGAATACAGCCAAGATCAAAAACAACACCACTCAAGTGCTTGGGTTTGAATTTTGCTCAAATAATGCTGCTATGGTGCATTCAGATTGAACACATTTTGACATTTTGGCTCACTTTATTGATGCACATTTGACCACTGGATTGTCTGTGCAGTCGGGGTTTATTTGCCCCAAGCAGCCAATTGTTCCAACTGTACAGAAATGAACAGCAGCCAGTTGAATAAATTGGTTTGAAACATTGTGAACTCATCATGGTGCATCTTTGCCTAACTTGCACTGAGTAAATTCTGCATCTATCCTCATCCACTCGCAGCTTTGAGTTTGTACTGTATGCAATTGCACTGCGCCCAAAATTTGCACACGTTCACTCACTTACATTAGCTGATTGGCATCCACCGTTTCATATAAGCTTCAAGATCATTGACGGCTGTGTGGCTAGTCACATCCAGTCATATCCATACAGGTGTACAGGGCAGCCATTGTTACCTGACACTTGTCACCATTACTCTGATTATCCGCTCAAGCCAATACTGTTGCAGCACAGGTGTGTAGGAGACGATCATGGGTCGACAGAACAGAATGAAAGACTCACACGCTGTCCTTTACACTTGCAATCGGAGAAATTTAGGTCTGAAGGTCTGTGTAGTGGAGACTTGCTAGTTTAGATTAAATTTGTCTGATTGCAAGTGTCATCAAGTCAAATACCTTCAGCCTCAGTTGTACTTTGTATTTTGCAGTAATTAGCAAATGCTAGCATGCTGAGATGCTAAGCAGGGATGGCTAGCATTGCCAATCTAAGCATATTACCTCAAGTAGACATTAGCATTTAGCTCAAAGCAGCGTTGTGCTTCACGGAGCTGCTGGCATTGCTATGGACACCCTTCCTGACTGCACAGTGGACAGTTTAGAGAACTGTTTAAGAGTGTTTGTGACATTACAAAAACAATGCTGTGTGTGTGTGTTTCATTATCGATTGATTGATTGTTTAATTGAAGTATTTCTGGGCCATTGGGCAAAGTAGGGTAAAGTCACTGATATTTACAACCCATCCATAATGCATGACTCCAAAATATATTAGAGGAATAAAAAAGGAAATATACACCTATCACCCAAGCTGTGACGGTTATGCCTTACGCTAGAACCTGGTTTGGGCAGTGGAGGAGATTCCACAGATGTTCTGCTCTCTAAGCTTTAACTTCAACGGATGAAGTTGTGGGTTGAGAAGTTTCTTCACTTGAAAACTTTGAAAGAGATATTCTTCGGAGGCACGAGCGTTATAAACAATTCAGAAGCTGACCATGTCACTTTTTCCATTTTTAAATGGTTGGTTATTCCAAATCCATCCATCTGACTAGCATTATTATTATTGCATTATGTATTTTTCCATTTCCATTGCTAATCTCAATCCATCCAGGGAGCTGGGTGAGGAGAGAGCTGTATCGACTCTGTTAACCATATTCATAGAGCAAGTGAGAACGACAGGCAGACAGACAGAAAGAGAGAGACAGACAGACAAAAAGCGAGAGACAGAGAGAGAGAGAGAGAGAGCGGTTGTTTGTACTATTAATTGCTGGAAACAAAAGCAGCGGTTCTTCAAACAAGCGCTGACTCCTCTGTGATATATTTGCATATTCATGAGAGGAAAACTTTTTTGTTTTTTTTTTATCCCTGTTGTTTGCTTGGGGGGCGGTGGGTTTGCGAGGGTGATTTGTTTCTTGTGACATTCTGGGAGTTTTTCCTGTGTGCTAGCCACCCAAAATAGCCCAGCTAGGGTTAACATGAATGCAAACACACGATGCACAATCACACACACACACACATATTTTACTGCAAGGATGCACATGCAAAAGTGGCAGGATTACTGCAAAGTTCTCCTGAGGAAAGCTCCATGCAAGGTGCCCTTTTTGGCATGATTGTTGTCACTGAGTTTACTTTCACACGTGCACACATACTTCCATATACATGTTTTCTGTGTCAATGCAGCATATGCAGAGAGAATGAGGGTCTATGATGCTCAGGTGTGGACAAGAACAGGCAAGAAGCCACACACACACACACACACACACACACACACACACACACACACCCTTCTCTTTTCCACAATTCAAGCGTGCTATCTGATCATCTCCTGATTGTTGTGTGTGTGTTTGCGTCTTCAAATCTGTTTACATCTCTGCATTCAAACTACAAGCAACATGCAGCCTAGACGGACACTAAAGAATCCTGTACGCACACACCCACACACCCGCGTACACACACATGCAATACCGTACACGTTCAAGCGCTACAAAAGACGGGGAAAAGTAAGACAGCGAAGTAACAAAATGCAGCAGCAGCAGAAACAAGCGGGCAACAAAGCGAAGGCATGTTATTAATGGAGCATTGTCGAGCGAGGTGTTTATTTTTGACACGTGTGCTAGTTAACGGCAACAAACGCTCTCTGTGTTGTACACAGGGCCGAAACAACACGCTCGGGGAGCGCACCGAGCCCAAAAAAAATGACGTCTTTTTTTAGTTAATCGTATATTTACACAATAGCAGGAAGCGGAAAATGCAGGGTAGAGCGAGCGGGCGCCGCATGCATTAATAGGTAAGGATGTGGAATGAGGAGATGAGGAAAGAGAGGGTGTTTCAGAGAGGAGGGTTTCTGGTCAAATGAAGGTGGATGCATGGAGGTGATTACAGTGTCGGTGCAGTTGAGTTTACATTCGAACAATGCAAAGCGATGATAAAGCAAAAGGTGAGTGTTTGAGATCAATTAGTCAAATGAAAACAAAAAAAACAAGCATATCTGGGAGCATTGCTGTGGGTGGGGTACTGTGTGGATGGATGGGTATGTAGTAATGGCATGGAAAAGTGTTGCTTACCTTGAATATTAACAATTTTATTAATACTGCATGTTGGCAATCTGAAGGTCCCCACCTTTCTGTTCAAACTTTGACCTCCACAACAATAGTCACAGGTAAACGATTCCTGCAGCTGCTTCACAGTAAGTAAGTAAGCTGCGATCACTTCTCTCGCTTGAAGGTGAAGCAGCTGCAGGAAGTGCATTAATAGCATTCTAGCAAACTCAAGAAAGAGAAGTGGTGTGTGTCCACACTCGACAAGTTCAGTCATGGCAGTCGTTAGTTGCACTTGTATTGCACTGATACTGCAGTGGTTTGAGGTAATATCAAAATGAATGCATTGCAAATGTCAGCTGTAGGGAGCCAGTGGCTATGAGCTGGCTAGTGTGAAGCCAGTTTTGAATGCACTAATAATGCCATATGACTGGTCCATCGACGTGCATCAAGTACATCTATTCAGTACTGTAGTCATCTACTGCTGTGGTTACTCACCTTTTTGGCTTGTGACCCCTTAAAATGATACAATGTCTCCCTCTGGCCCCTCAACCAGTATTCCACAAGCAGCAATTCGCACTTCACAATCCTGTTGGTCATGTTGTAACCCCTTATCTACTGCGTGACAGGTCGTCCCTTTGAGTTCACATGGTCATCTGACAAGCCTCCAACAAAAAACATTTATAGGATCCATGCATTAGTGCTGATGTAATACATTTAGAAACATGTTCGGTTCTTGTAATTGGTAAGGGCCCCGTAATGCACTTTCCTGATATGTCTGTTGCCTTGTTTGCATATAGTAAAACACTTGGTGACACTCTACTTTTGAAAGGTGCCATACAAAAAACTGACCTACTTACTTACTTAGTACTTGTATGCAATATATATATATATATATATGAATAAAGATTCAGTATACCTCAAAATATCAAGTTCACACAAAGTGTAAACACATATATAGGTCAAAATGTCTACACCTGTTTGAACTCACCCATGTGATGCTTGGCTTGTCTGTTTCTCAAAGCCCAACAAATTTTCATGTCAGAGGGTGTCATGGGAGGAGGTTTCAGAAACTGTCCGACGATACAACACACATAAAGTGTTTGCTTGATTTATTTCTACCATTTAAGAGTATGCCTGTGTTTTTCCATACACTGATACACTGCGTGTATGATACACTGATACACCGTTGTATATATATATATATATACATATGTGTGTGTGTGTGTGTGTGTGTGTGCAGCAGAATGAAGTTTGAGCCTTATCGTTGTTTATTCTTAGATTCACAAACTAAGACCTAAAGCTCCTGCCGTTCAAACAGGGAGACCCCCCTGCGGCTGTGAGATCCAGCCTCCCCACCTGTCAATCTCCATTCTGCCCCAGGGCCACACCAAGTCTGTCCGGGGGTGGGGTTGATATTAGTGGTATCGCCTTTTTCCACCCCTAAGTTGTTTATTTTCATTTTAAGCTGACATTTTAATACACCACTGTGCAGGTTGTCTGATCCTTTGCCAAATATGAAGCAAAAAATATCTCCCCTCACACAGTTGTCAGCTGGAGGCAAAAAGGCCGAAAACTGAGGTTTGACGAAACAGAAGACCGTAATGATCGCTAGCATCTGTATGGCTGTGCATGTGTGTTTAAGGTACTGTGTGTGTTTTGATGGAGGGGTGGGGGGGGATAGGCGTGTACACACAAATATGTGCCTTCAAGGTCATTCTGATTACAAAGCTACAGTAACTTTGGGGTAAATTGCCAGTTCTCTTCGACTAATGTGGGTTTTTGGAGGCCAGTACCAGCATTCTTGGGTTGGAGTTGATATTCGCTCCTGGTACAGTACGTTCCCTATCTTTAGAGAATTTCAAGAGAACAAAGTCCAAGCAGTCAGCGTGTTTTTATTCTCAGGATGGAAAAAGCCTTCAAAACAGCATTTAGACCAATTCTTGAAACCTAGATTAAAGGGTCGGTTTGTCCAAATTACAAAACAACATGTTTTCTCAGTTATCTCCCGTGGCATGTGCCCAGCTAATGCTTTCAGTTTTATTTGTCTGGGGTTTGTAATATGTGTTTCTTACATTTCTGACTCACACACACAATGGACTTCATTGGAGTCACTTTTCCATTATAACAGTCCTTCTGAAAACTGGTGACAGTGTGTTCTCTGGATTACCCACAGCAACAAACACATTGTGGTTGACTTTTTTGAACTGTCATTTTTCAATACAACCTTCACAAGATTTTACTTCCAGGTAAACGATACTACAGGAGAGAGACCACTGACACCGTCTCATTCAACAGAGCAAGTGATACTGCACCCTGACTGTCCTAAAATATGTTTACATTAATCAGTTGACTCGCCATGACCACAATCTTTTCTTACCCGTAATCATACTGTAGCTGCAAGTAACAGATATTGTAAAACAGCAAGAAATTCAAAAATGTTGAAGACAATCCAGGGATTGGCAGAATCATCCAATCTCATCTGGCAACATTTCGTACATGGTTTCACTGGATACCAGGAAGTCAATATATCATCCACCTCTCCACATTGCAGCCTTTCTCCACCCATTGGATGCATTTCTGTGTTTCTAGGCTGCAAAAGCAGTGATGCAGTGATCACAGACTTTAAACGCATTCACTTAAAAATGCTCTTTTTAAAAAGGCTCTTTTTACGCCGTTCTGTTTTCTTTTTATGATCATACAGAAAACATGAAAACATTTAACACAACAAAGGGAAATCTGTGTCTGCTGTGTCGACTATTTCACTGAGTGAACATATGCAAAGGTAGAAAACTTTTGGCTCTCTAATCAGTTTGAAGTCACATGTGAAGAGACTACGCAGATTATCTACCTGGTGTTTGCTAAAAGATACGGATAGAAAACAATCTTACAACTGCTGCAAACAACCTATGTATGACTGCCTGTGAGACTAACAGCATGTAGCAACACATGTGCCTGCACTCACAGCCACACCCCATTAGACAACACAGACGCTGCCTTCAAGTGTGGTTGGAAACATCATAATTATGAGTTGAGCGCATACAAATAACTAAAGTGGTAAACAAGACTGGGAAAAGTTGGTAAGTAAGAGATTTAGGATATATTTAGGTGGCAGTTGAAGATAAATGATAAATGATGATTTGTGCTTCTACTTCCATTTGGGATTTTAATTAAAATGTGCTGATCTAAAATGTATTAAACTCATTTCTCATCAAAAGAACTAAAATGCAGCGTGGGGCTGCATTTTTCACTTCTGGACTTTGATGTACAATTTACACTAAGTGCTTCATCTTTTACTCATGGTCACACACACACACACACACACACACACACACACTTTTAAAGCCATCAATGTGGCCAGCGACCCTGTGACCTTGGGAGTGTTAGCCTCAATACTGTCACTTAAGCCTCTGTGTCTTTCTTCACAGGTTGGCTAATGCTTTCCCTGAGGGCAACCACTGGCACAAACTCCGCCCCACCTCCATTTTTCAGTTTCTCCACCACTCTATCTCTTTGTCCATATTTGTGTTTTATCCTCCTTTGCTAGTTGGAGCTCCCTTCTTCTCCATTCCTAAATCCTCTTTCTCTTTTTTCACTGCCCTCCAATATCTTAGTCTTTTTCTGTCTGTCCCTCCTTATTCCCAGTCGTGCCCCCCCCCCTCTACTTTTGCATGGTGTTCAGCGGGGGAGCCACGAGGCAGAGAAATAATTCAAAGTCTTTGCATATTGCAGGCGCTCTGGTCAGCAGTGGAGCCCCGTTGCACTGACACATTAGTTTATCTGGAGTGACCCAGCAAACAGCCTACGCCATGACAAATAGCCTGGATGCTGCTGCAGCACACACACACACACACAGAAGACAAGCATATGCAGAACACACACTCGGCTGTCTGTGGGCCGGGAAGCATGCGTGCCTGCGGAGCAGACAGCTTTAAAGAAATCTCCAACCAAAAAAAGGAGAAAAAAAACCAAATGAAAGCAGCAAGGGAGAGAGGGAGTGAAAATAAAGATAAAAAAAACTAGAGAGATGTACTGTAGCATCCCTTTAGGTAACAGAGTGATTTTCTGCATTGTTTAATTTTTAATCACTTTGCCTTCCCCAACATTCCTCAGCTCTTTTTTGCATATTCTATATATAAATATATAATTAATGTCTGAGAGGCAGATAAAAGAAAAAAAATACAATTCTCACAAGAGCGGCTGAGAATCATTTGTTGTTCTCGAGAACAAATTAATGCCAACGATAAAAAAGTGGAGTTGCTGAGGCCACGCTTTTTTCACCCAACCCCCCACCCCCCCCTCTTCTTTTTGTACAACTTCCCACATCACATGTTCCTTTGTTCCACAGGCGAAGCTTTGCTGGTCATTTTGGTGTGTTTCTGGAACAAATCGTCTCCCGGAGGCAGGCGGGCCGCAGACCGGCAGCCACTGGGAGGACGAGACGACTGGTGGTGAAGTGTGCTCGGGCTGGAGCTGCTGTGAGACTGCTGGATCAGAGGCAGGCCGATTCTAGCAGCATATAGCTGATGATGCGTTCATGTTTCATTACTGTCCCTGATGTGACCCTGGGTCAGATTTGTGTTGATGTCAGATCCACCCCGTTTGCTTAAGGTGTCTGCATGTGTGTGCAAACTGTGAAGAGCAATACGCGGTTCCCCATGATTGGCCTGTTTGAAAGGATTGCTGTCTCCAGATTGGACAGAGCATTATCGCATTTATTGAAGAAGAATAAGGGATGAGAGGATGATGGGGGAGATTTAGGTCGTGGATGAAGGGATGGAGCGCAACGATGGACCAGTGTGAGCTGCCCGCGTGGAGACAGTATGGAACCGGGGGAGCTGAGGCTCAGAGTTGGGGAGCCGCCCTCGGATGTTCTCGCATTTTCAGTGAAAGCCCCAAAGGAACTTAAAGAGAAAAGTTGCTCATGGGCATTTCTGATGTCTGCCAGTAAGTGGTAGAAGTGGCTCCAGAGCAGAATCGATGTCCAGAGTGTCTTCCGGATCTGCTTAAAGGTTTGCCGGAAGTGGTGGGAAATCACTGCTTGGCCAATTTCTGAGACCATCAGAGGATCTTGGGGGAAGCATGACTGACTAGTCGTAGTTTATGTGGTCATCGATAGGTTAATGCGGATAAGACGTGGACGGGTTGAAGTTGTGAAGAATTTAATTTCGCTGATGTAGACTTGTATGGTGGAGGTTTTCATCTTGAGGATGGATCAGAAGTGGGTCAGGGGCTGGCGGCGATTATGTGAGTGTTCTTCAATTCTGAATAGGAAGGTGAGACGGCAAACGATGGCTGCTATGACTGGGTACATCTTGCAGATGGTGAGGGAGGGGGTAAGAGTTGTGAATTCAGCTGGTCGTTGAGAACCACCTGCTGGCGTGGTAGCCACAAACACTGATGGAAGGGTTTGCATCTGTGAATAGGTGGGTGTCTTCTGGCTTGTTGGTGTGGTTGTCATAGAAGAGATCCGTGGGGATGGAACTGGGCCACGGCTTTAGCTCTGTGCTCCGGATGCTCATTTTTTGAAGGGGGATGGGGGGGGGGGGGTTACTGTCCACTCGGATATGTGTGAAGCTGGATGGCCGATTATGTGTGGTGAATGTACATTGCGGTGGTGTCACCTGTGGCTGGACCTTGACTGGGTCAGAGAGTGACTTTGAGCCGAAGCCGGGATGTTACTCTGGAGTTTCTGTTTCTGTTATGTTGCAGTTGTCAGAGGCTGATAACCGAGAGTGTCGGGGGATATGTTTGCTGAGCCCAACTGAGTGTGCAGTCGGCGATGGATGTTTGGAGATGGAGAGGACTTAAGTCTGAAGGATTGATTGCTTTAGCTCCTGCAAACATCTTAGTTTACACTAATTATCTCACCAGATTTTTGTCAAAAACAACAAAGTGAATGTGGGTTTTACCTCTTTCAAACATCATATCCTTTGATAACATGTTGGTTTGTCAAACGTGCAACTAAAAAGACCTTTTAAATGCTTAAGAGACACAGCACAACCTAATGAGAATGACCCAACTAAATATATCTGTGTCTATATCTATATATATTTATGTATTTGACATTGACATCTCTGATGCTCAGCTGAAACTCTCCCTCTTGCTCTTTGAACTGTTCGAGCAGCGAGGCTCAGGGTGTTAGCGGGGAATTTGTCCAGCTTTGACAGGGCCGAGTCGTTTTTCCTCAGTGCTCTTTGAAGATCGGCCGCTTATCGACACCAGGGCTAAGCGCCGGCCCTCTGAGCTCCAGTTCTGGCACCGCTGGGAACGCGGCGAGGTTAGCCTGCATCACGATGTGGTCACACACACACGTGCACATGCACAATCCGATGCTCACACCCTCAACATGTAATAAATTCAGCACAAGTACACGCGTACATACGTGCGCACACGAAGAGCGAAAACCAGGCGCGCACGCAAACATATACATGTAAGGAAGACACACGTGCATTCATAAATCACACACACAGGAAGACATTTGCAAGAAAGATGTAGTGACATTTGGATGTGTGGGGAAAGAGATAATAGGGATGATGGAGATATGGGCACAAGCATATGCACACACTCTCACACACACCCATACACACACACTAACCTTTTCCCTTGGCATACAAAGGAAGAAAACATAGAAATGCTTGCAAGAGGAAGATCAATGGGGCTTTGTGGCCTCATGGTGTGAAAGAGGTGAGCTGAGGAAGGTGGAATTTCATATTGGGATCTAACATCTATTGTGGAGAATGGACCACTACTTCAGTCTGCAACTCTGAACACACAGAAAACATTTCCCTGTTGTGGCCCTGAACCTCAACCTGCCACATCCTCTTTCAACCAAAGAAAAGTTTTGGCTCAGTTGGCTCTGTGATTGGTTTATAGTTATGTTACACTATGACCATGGTCATGATTCCAACTCTGTCTATTTCTGAGAAGATCACCACTCAGCATTGTGTCGTGAACACAATGCTATGTTACAAGAAGGCCAGGAACATCAATTTTCGACAAACGAATGCTCACTTAGGTACAATGCTGGTATTTAATCAAAAAGCCAAGCTTTTGGTCACTAGACCTTCAGCGGGGGTTATATTTGATAAAGCTTCTGTCATCTCTGAAACTCTGAATGACGGTAAACAGAGCACACTTGTGCTTTTTCATACAAGCACAGATGAAAACTACAATTCACAGCTGTAGTACCAAGGTCCTTGGATCCAGATTCTAAAAAAGTTTTTAAAAATGTAAATACAACAGAATGTGATATTTTGGTACTCCCTTTTTGACATATTCTCAATTGAAAATAGCACAAATACAATATGCGTTTAATGTTTGACCTCATCAGCTTCACTGACTTCTCCTTATTCTGAATATGATGCAGCAACCCGTTTCAAACTAGTTGGGCCTGTGATGGCCCTCAGCCATCTTGTTTGTTCTTGTTGGCCTGCCTGTGCTCCTCCCTCCCCAGGTTCTTCTTGTCTGGCTCCACCCACCTCGTTGGGGGATTCACCTCACCTGCAGCCTCCTCTATATAGGCTTGGCTCTGCCAAAGATGGCTCTGTCTCCAGGATGGTGTGTGCCTTCCAGTCACCCCTGTGTAATGTTGTTTGTTTTTTGGTTGTTTTCTTCTGGTTTTTTTGCTTCTTTATGATTCTGTTTCTTCTTTATGTTCCTTGTGTAATACATTTTTTGGTTAATTCAACTGGTCGCTGTGTAGTCCTCCCTCTTTTTGTTATGCTCCTGAACGAGCTGGGCATAACAGGCCAGGAGCAACTAAAGACTGGGAAAGTTGTGGAACGCTCCAAAAACAGCTGTTTGGATCATTCCACAGGTAATCAGGTTGATTGGTAACAGGTGATAGTATCATGATTGGGTATTCAAAAGGCTCAGCCGTTCACAAGCACGGACGGAGCGACGTTCACCACTTTGTGAAACACACGATAAAGGATGTTACTACATGGGCTCAGGAACACTTCATAAAACTGTCGGAAACACAACAGAACATCCCCAAATGATTGCATTCTGTTTTTATTTACGCTTTATACAGCATGCCAGGGTTGTAATGCATAGCTACACAGATGGTGCCTATCATAAAAAGTGACAATACAGAAAGCAACCAGGAAATCAAAATAATGGAAGTAAAAGAATATCGGACGTAACTGAAGGAAAAGAAATACTGCATGAGCACTGAATAACATTTTTTTGTTTGTTTTATAAAGTGCTGTACCTACAACCCTCTTCATTTTTAGCCTTATGCTCATATCAGTCCACATTTACACTAAAAGGATGTAGACAGCCTAACGTCTGCACCCAGCTCAGCTCTCTTTGGCAAAGGTTTGTCTACATGTCCCCTCAACTCTATTAGATGACTATCTTTCTGTTCATGGTCCAATGAGGCTGGGCAGAGAGGAGAGTAACACCCTGGACAGGTCACCATTCAATCACAGAGGTGAAGAAAAGATAATCATACATCTGTGGAGTTCCAGAGACTGGTAGAAACTACTGCAAGGAGGAGAGAAGCTCTTGTGAAGGTTTGTAGTGGAGCAACACCTTACAAAGACAGTATGTGAGGTTTTCCTTTCATTTGTCACATACAGTATGTGTATGTGGACTGCACTCAAGACCATCGGCTGTGTTGTGCCTTGGTAGTGTTTATTATATATAGTGAATAGCAAAAACCAGCAAACCCTATGATCAAACTGTTTCTCATGAAGGTCGCCCCAGGAACCGAATACCTAGAGTCACCTCTGCTGCAGAGGAGGAGTTCATTACAGTTACCAGCCTCAGAAATCACCAATTAATGAGACCCCAGATTAGAGTCCACATAAACGCTTAACAGAGTTCAAGTAGCAGACACATCTGAACATCAACTTCAGTATTGATGTACAATGTAGAAAATAATACTGGCTGACTGGTTTAAACTCATTTTAACTTCTTTATAGACTCTGCAGAAAGGAGACATTAGCCACAAATCTCATGATGTAGAATACTGGTGGTAAAGACCTCGTTAGGTGGAGGTCTTGCAGATACAGATGAGCTAGCTGTCCTGAGAATCTCAACTTTTCTGAGGTCACCTCTTTGCATGTGCAAAAATTTTCAAACAAGAAATCCTTTGCAGCACCTTACATCTAAACAAGGCCCTGCATGTCTAATGTAGCCTAAAAGAAGACACAGACCATGTCACGGTGAGCAAGTCGGCCTTGGCTTTAAAATGCTAATAATGGAATAGCTTAGACTATCGTCTGGAAGAAGATTAGACTCCAAGGCTGAAGCCAGGAGAAAGGCCAGTAACATTTGATAAAGACAGAGTGGAGAAAGGCTAGGTAACTTTAAGAGGAGAAGGTAAAAGAGGGATATCTGAGGATTTCAGGGAATGATAGAAAGCCAGGGATTGTAGAAGCAGAAAGACTAAACTAGCTTTATCATCGCGGAGGAATTTAAAGGATCTCTAACGCGGTTGTCCCTCGTCACAGACACACTGTTGACGGACAACTTTAAAAATGACCTTCTAATTGCAGTCTTCTTGTGTCTGATTGGAATGATGCTTTGAAGATAAAGGGTCCAAAATGAATTTCTCCTTCATTATCTATAATCTGTTCCCATGCATACGATGCCAGTGCAATTTGAGCTAAATCTGGCTATCAGAAGAAGGACAGGGAAAAAAAAAAGTGCAAATGAGTGAAATAGAAAATGTAAAAAAGATAAAAATGTCCATATGTTTCAGAGGCCGGCTATCTTTCCCTCTCACTTTCTTTCCCAGCTTCTGTCTGTGTCTCTCTCCCCCTCTGCTTCCACCACTGACCCCACTCATTAAAGCTGATTAAAACTTTTCCAGAGTGCGCTGTTTGCCCTCAGAAGACGATAACCTCTACAAGGCTGCTACATAAAAGAATAATAGCCGACTACAAAAGAGGGTTGGACAAAGAAAAAACCCCTTCGCCCGGGCCCAGCAAGGCCCCAATTGGAACATTTTAGAAAATTAATGAAATTTTAGATCAAATGAATTATAAATTAAGGAGAGGGGAGAGGAAAAAAAGATGAATAAGTCATAAGAAAATGTACTCTTGCTATCAAACTGTAGGAACATGTTATCCTCCACCAGGCTTGAAGAAACAGGGTCAGGTTCAAGCCATGCGGATTGGGAGGAAAACAAAGGTTCCCGCTCGCTTGGCTTTGAAGATAATTGTTGCAACTGTACTTGAAAGGGGACTCTGGCCCCGGCCCCTACTGAGCCTCAGTCGCTGCTTTTGTTGTTTTGTTGTTCGCTGTTGTTTTTTGGCGTAGCGGCAGCAGGGATTTGCGACATGTGGGAATGCTCCTTTTTAACAGAAATCACATCAAATGCAGGCACACGCTGAATGTGTGGCACTCCGGCTTCTTCTATCTAATTAATAAAATCCCTTTTAATGCGGCATTAAAAATAAAAAAAAAAAAAAGGAGGCAGCGCGGCGGAGGGTATATAAATTGGTTCGTGCAAAGTTGGAAGCCTTGGAAAAGTTGCGGTTTGTCGGAGTTTTTTTTCTTTTCGGTGCACGAGGCGGTGGCTGCACATGACATTATCAGAGAGGCGTGCGACTCCCCTCGACACTTGTCATGTTGCATTCGGAGGCTGTCAAATGTGACTGTGAAAAATTCATAAAAGCGAGCGCTCGGCCCGTGTCAGCTGTCATTTTGTGCTGGTAAAGCTGAGGTTACATGTTGTTGAAGTGCTGGTTGAAGTACTTAACAACAGCGCGCTCTGTCTGTCTCGCACACACATACACGGCATGCCACACACTAACACAGCTGAAGGGTGTTAAATGGATCATTAGCACCGAGCTGAAGAGACACTTGACCTTCTCCAGCAGGGGTCAGAGGTCATGGGCCTGAGGAAACAAACCACTCCGTGATCAAAGGGCGGTCAACAGTGGTCAGCCCCGCTGAGTTCATTCACTTTTACAAGCTAACCTCAGCTGTTTCTGTGTGTGTGTGTGTGTGTGTGTGTGTGTGTGCATGCACAAGGAACACAACAGGATTCATAGCCAGAATCTTTAACTGGCCATCAAACCATCCCAGATTTTTTTATTTTTCTCTTTGTTAAATTCGTTTGAACACTTCGCAGCAATAAATTATCTTTCTTAATTATGGCAGATAATAATAATGAAGTACAGTGAAACATTCATTTAAGAGAATAATGTCCACTGAAGTTTCTGAGTTTCTCCCTCAGCTTGACCCCCACATTGTTGTTCTCGCTGTATCTCAGTGCTGTGACTGCAGAGCCTCCAAGACTCAATTTCAAAGGGCTCATTCTGTTTGACCATGAACACGGAGCAGTGAGGGCGAATGCTTCAAATTCTCATTAACAAAGGCAGAGCTCTATATTCAGCAAATGACTGAATGGCTCACTTCTCATCCTTGATACAGCTGACGATCAGAAATCACATCTGTATCTGTACCAAAGGTTCGTATTGTCTCTGTTCACAAAGAGGTGCAAAGTTTGACACAGACCGAGGAATAGTCCTCCTTCCTCCTGCCGTGACAAATCATATTCATCTACTTTTGTTCTGTGAAGAGAAAACACTTGCAGAATCAACTTTAACAAAAGCCGGTTATGTCCTAAGTCTTACTGATGAAAGAGCTTCAACAACTCTATAAATATCTACTTGACGAATAAAGAGGGGGTGAAATTACACAATCACGTTAATCCATGGCTCGTCTTCCCAGCCATCCTCCCAGCAGCAGCTTTGGTCAAACCCCTCGGCCTCAGGAGCGCAGGGTGAGAGGGTGATGGAAAAATAAATGAAAGGAAGGCTGGACGTGTAAAAGAAAAGGGGCTGATGTTGTGATCCACATTCAGTGGATCAGTGAGTCCGCAGTCCTGTCCGGACAGAAGCTCTGTGGCTCTTAAATATCTGTTCATCATGACTCATGAGCTCTGTGTCGTCGTCACTGCTGCGCTTGGATTGTTTCGTTTGCCGTATCTGACGGCCACACTGTTTGAATGGTGTCACTTGAGGTGTGGGACTTTTTTTGTGGTGAGTAACACTGTTTTAAAACTCTGTTTGATAGTGTTCGCGACATAGTTCTCATCTTAAAATAAATGCACTAATCAGAGCATTTTTCATGTCTACATTTATATTTATTTCTGAAAAAGCGCCATTCATCGTTGTCATTTTGCTGCCAGTTTTCAGCACAAGTTCTTTTAGACTAAAGTCACTCAGGTGCATTGTAACCTTGAGGAAGATAACATGTTCATATTAATTTTGACCTCCTAACTGATCGGCTGGCTTGTCCAGCTGGACTTGTCACTGATGGTGTCACTCACTCGAGAAAGCTGAACGGCTATGTTTTAACCAGCATTTACTGACTGACAGTTTTTATTTACATTTTGATTATCCATATAAGTGCAGGGACTTTGCCCAAACTCTTATTCCCCCTCATATTCTGAGTGCAGGCAGCGGACAGAGGAGGAAGGCAAAGCGAGGTGCAGAGGAGGACAGAGAATGGTTGCAAACAGCCTTTTTGCACTAGCAGGTACCTCGGCCAGAATCCCCCGAGGCTGACATGTTATTCCCGTTTGAGACAATAACTTGCCCTTTGAGTCATCCGACTGTGCGTGCGTGTCTGAGAGAGAGTGTGTTGGATATTGTGTTTGTGTTAGAGTATAATAGAAAGCCAGAGGAAACATTCCCCTTCTGATCGTGGCCTGACATCGTGTTTGTATGTGTGTTAGAGAGAGAGAATGGAAGTGGGTACCTCTCTCCCTCTCATAGCCAGCGTGCTTACTGAGACAGGAAGAAATGAGGTTAACAATAGATAATCGGACATGGGGTGCTAGTTTTCCTTACAATAGGCCGTCGCAGGCTCTCACAGCTTGTTACCGTATGCTCCTCAATAATTAATGCGCTCCTCCCTGGATGCTCTGCTCTGATATAAGGTTACTGCGCTTAGGGTCCCGCCACAGGAGGGGCAGCTGCTCTAACAGCTCAGCGTTTCATTTCTTCCTATTTTAAATACCCATACAGGCTCCTCTCCAGCTTGGCCCTGGGTGCCCTTGTATGAGCAGGTCTCAGCCAAGGTCACAGGACTAATCTTTTTCTACTCAGAGTCAGCATTTCCTTTATTTCATGTTTTTCCCCAGATATAATTGGACTGTTTTGCCATTTTCTCTGAGATTTTCTGTTAATGGTGTGCAGTTTTGGGAGATTTCTTCTGAGTTTATTTGGGTTTGAGACAAAAGAAGAAAAAAGTGACCATATCATTAGCAATGAAATCGTTAATGGGTTGCAGCCATGAAGACAGCTAATGCAAAACTGTTCCTTTTTTCAGTTTTCTTCAAGTCTGCATCTGATGTGTGAGGTGGGTCCCAATGAAATAAATGTTAGCGAGTAGATTTCAACATTAACAGCTGTTTTATTTCAACAAAGTTGCGTTTCTCAATTATTCTGAATAAAAGACTTCACAGTAGTATAGTAATCAACTAGAACGTGATCAAACGATCAACTCCATTTTAGTCAATATGTTAGTGGAAATATCATCTTACCTTTTTAAATACCTTCTGATAAAATAATTATAAAAACGATGATTGTGGATGCATTATTCTGTTGTGGTTCAGGTATGAAAAATATGGTACATTTGAACGACTACCATATACTGCATATGGTTTTCTACTTAAATGACTTGAGTGCCTGCCTCAGGTACTCAGCATAACTGGCTAAAGCAAAGTAACGGTACAGAAAATAACTTATTTCTATACTAAAATATTCCAAAATCATCCCAGATTCATCTCATACTTAATTTACCTGATTATATTCCAGGTAGATTTTGTCCTGTAAATCCAATGTGAATCATTTTGTTAAAACTAATTGTCTGGGCTCTTATTTTGGTGTCAATGAACATGTGCATATTTTAGTTTTACTTTGATTGTATTTAAGTCACCTCAGTGGTATTTAATTGGAGGTGGTTATTGTGTGGATCATAATGTGACATAAAATCGCACATGGAAGTGAATGCATGCATGGAAAACATGGTGACTGTCAGATCTTCAGCATGTCCAGAAAAGTGAGTTCAGCTGAAGAGAATCCTCACCTCAATTTCAGCTGCTGCTTTCAAATTTGAAACTCTGCATGTAACCTGCAGTATATGGCATCAGATCAGGGAGCTACAACAGGGAGCTATCTGCAGCCAATCACAGGGCTCCTTCCCTTTCAGCCAATCACAGAAGCATAGGTTTGAGGCTATGACTAAGTGTGATCACATAGCGTTACATCTGTGCAGTCTGCAGTTATGAATGAGAACGCAAAGAGAGATCAAACATCCAACAGCTTCCTGGCGTCTGGTACCTCAGATTAAATATGTTTGAGTCAGGCATGCATTAGCTAGCTAGCTAATGGATGATCCTAGGTTGTCTATCAGCATTATGTAGGTAACTTGTTAGCTAACCCTAACATTAAATGCAACATCACTAACTTAGCGAGGAATCATAACATATTTAATTATGCATTACAGAGAAAATAAATTCTCATCGGATCTGCACAAATCACATAGGTGACCCAATTTTGCTTCAAAACGGTGGATTTTGCAGAGAGGTGACGGTTTTGCATGCCTGCACCCAAAATGTGTGAATGTACTGTATGATAATTTATTCTTTCTGATCCCACTCCTGATGCACCAGGGAGGGCACACTCTGATCGCGCCTATCGGTTCACAAAAGTAGGACCCTCTGTGTCCTTGTGTGTGCACAAAACAGCTGCTAACCTGCTGTCGACACTGAGGACAGACAGGATGGACATTACAGTATCTGGAACATGATGCATGCTGCATCATTAATCATATGTAATTTATAAATAAAACACCACCAAGTATACTTATTTCTTATGGTCTTTTCAGTTTTCGTCAGCAGCAGCAGATCTTGTTGAGGTTTAGTTATTCTCCATCATATGGATATCAGAATGAAGAATTTTCAGTTTGTGTGCAGTGACTGCGCCACTGGGTGTGAACGTTTGGTAGCAACTGAATTTGTTGGTACTGATAATTTGATTAGCGCAATATTTGTGTGGGCTAGTGCTAAAAATGTTTATTTACATCACCCCATTAATCAGCTGGCGGTTGACATTATCTGTTGCACAGCCCCCATCTGTCACAGCACTACCTATATGACTGAATCCATTAATGGACTACACGTCAGTATTTTACCTCGTCTTACCTGATGACTCAAATCCACACGGAATGCTGACATCACACGACTAGCTGCTGTGGTGAGTTTTCCATGACCACACCTGAAGCCGTGGG
This sequence comes from Chelmon rostratus, assembly GCF_017976325.1. Taxonomy (NCBI): domain Eukaryota; kingdom Metazoa; phylum Chordata; class Actinopteri; order Chaetodontiformes; family Chaetodontidae; genus Chelmon; species Chelmon rostratus. Next base: position 4,017,541 of record NC_055668.1, on the reverse strand, counting down.
AGAAAGACAGTAAACAACACAGCGCTCAATGTGCACGAGCAGCAGGTGCACAATCAACATGAACTAAAAGTTTAGTTTATCAGGGCCGCCGTTAACTAGCTAGGCCAAGTAGCTTCCACTTCCATTCTGAGTGAAATGGGAATTTAACACGTTCATGTGACCTCTCAAATGTTGAACTGACAGTAGCGAGATGACAGAAAATGAGGGAGAGGCAGAGAAAGATGCATAACAGAGGTCCTCCAGGATGCAGCAGTCCGTGTTTGGCATCTTAACCCATAAGCCTCCACGGTGCCCACGTCAAAGCTATGTTCTGTTGAAAAAGGGGCGGGGCTTGTATAAACGTTCATAGCTTATACAGTTTTACACAGGATTCAATCTGTAGTGAGAAGTTGACAGTGCTTCTCAATTGGAATTCAGCTGATATCTCGGGAAACATCCACTGTGGGCGCAAGGCTAAGATGCTGTATCCGCAAATATGTCCAAAAGTTGAATGTCCTCTTTATAAAACTGGAAACTATGCATAATGACTGGAGCATCACTATTGTTCACGTTTCCTTCCTCACGCAAAAAATGAGGAAAATTCATATTTATATTTGACTTTAACATTGTTTGTTTTATATTAACACATAACTGTGCGTCCCTCCGTCAATCTTCAGTCCGCTCACGAATAGCCTACACCTCAGTGACCTTTTGGCCGGGGGAAAAACATTAGCGGCAGTGCTGCTCTCCAGAGAGAAAGTTTAAGATCGACTGCTATATAAAGTGTGAAAACTGGAACAGGAAGTTGGCAGGCCCCTCACTGTTCTGACATATGCAGAAACCCCCTACGCACGGGGATCTGTCAGTCAGTTTCAGGGGCACAGCTGCAGCAGGGCATGGGGAGAATTAGCCCCCTACTGTGCCCCCCACACCCCACCCGTCCATCTCCACCCAGCAACCTCACCTCCTTCCACCACTCATTCTTCCACCCATTCACCCTGGGACCATCTTTTCCCTTGGCCCTAATCGTGGAATTTCTCCAAATAATATGGTGTATTTTAGGAAGTGAGGGGGTAGGAGTCAAGCTCGTCAAGGCTGTCCATTTCTGCCATTTTAATTCTTACTGTACGTGCTGCAGAGGAATGATGTGACAGGAAAAGACGCAGGTTTGATGGTACTGTAGTAAGGCAGAGCTAAAATGCTAATAACTTTTGGTCAAGTGTCTCTCTTCACATTCTGCCCTTTGCACCATTTTACCAGTCACTTGTTTGGTTTGTACCTCCTTTTTGAGTGCCCAAAGTAGTTCTTTGGCCCTTCTTCTCACACATTCAGACACATTTGTGGCGGACAGAAGATGGACAGCCGACGAAGGGCTGAATGACAACAGAATGAATAAGAGAGGAGGATGATAAATATGTGAAATGTGCGTGGTAAGGAACGTAGCAGTCATTTTCTCGGCTTGCAGTCCTAAGAGCGAGGGAATGAGTGGCCATCTCTCTACACCGGGGATTATGTCGGTCAGCTTTTGTGTGCGGAAGGGTTTAGGGGTTCACACCAGATTAGGGACTGGAGGATTAAATTAGAAGACTTCAAGAAAATCCCTCAGACTGCGCTCTGTTTATCCCTGTGTAGGCAAACACCAGTTTAAATTAGCCATAAATACTGTTGTGTGTATCAGTGGTCAAAGTACATTAAGTACTTATACACTCTTAATTACTGGAAAGGGTATTTTGATCAAATGTTGCAGAAGAGGAAAGAGAAATTCTGTTTCTTGATTGATTTGTTTTTAGAATTTCTGCAAAAACTGGTAAGTTTTGCATCCTCTCTGGTCACAGCGTATTCATTATGCTTGCTTGCTCAAGTTGGCAGAATGTCAGACAATTAATGAATTCTTTGAGAATTATTGATTTATTTTGCCTTAAACTAGCATGTAGAAGGTTAGTGGAAATTTAGAAGGTTCCATGAAATGCAAATAGTTTTGTAGTGGAATCAGTTGCTTACAAATGGGTCACATCCACTGTAAAACTGCAAGAGACCAATGCATGAAAAACAAGAGACATTCAGCTGTACGCTGGCCTTTTCCGTGTATTTTGCTAAGAGGAGCATTAATTACATCATGATTCATATCATATTTGCAGTCACTCCGTGCATGTTTCAGGCTTTCACGGTTTGCATGCATTTTTCCATCCGCACAGAGAGCTTGTGTGCGACAGGCCTGTTAGTACTCCTGAATTCAAATCCAACATTTCCTTTCATGTGAGGCCTTGCACCACATGGCTAACCACAAACCAGCCTCCAAGAAATCTCTAAAATAAACATCTGCGCTTTCTTTGAGCCTGTCTCAATATCCATATGTGGTGCTCAGGCCCCGTGTTTTACTGAAAGAGCCAGGACCCTTAATGACCTGGACATCTTACGTTCAAGCAACGAGGATTAAACCACGCTTTATACCTTCTGTTTTTTAAAGAAAGCATCCGTCCGCCAAATCAGAGGGTGAACGCTTGCAAACCTAAACACTGGACCGCATAATGACAGCCAAGGCCTCTGGCAAAGAGGCCACAGAGGTTGTAAAATAATGTGGGGAGGGATGGAGTGGGGACTGACCAGTGCTTAAGTATGGGTTTCCTTCTGGGTTATACATGTCTTTATGTGCGTGCAGGCCTTGTGATCAGCGAGCCCCAGAGTGGAATGGTCGCTTCAAATAGAGTGCAACAAGCAGCCTCTCAAGTCAAAGCCTGAGAACCGTGTGACAATCTGCAGCTCTGCGGGAAGGGAGGTGATACCACATCGGTGTCAGGGAGGAAACTGGGATCCTCTTCTGCATTTCCAAACCGCCCTAACCAACATGTTCATGACAAATTGTACAGCAGGTTAAAGCGAATGACAAATTGCAAGCTCATCGTGCCACTGCGGTAAACATTTGCTCTCTGACATACACTTAATTTTAGGAGGGGTTGTTGAGCGACATCCAACGCCAGGGTTTGAGAATTTGTGATTAGCGTTTGTGGTCAGAGTTTAGACAATCCTGTGTGGCATTCCAGGACGTTCACAAACCAGCTTCCTCCAGATGTTCATAACTGTAGAGAAGTCCTACATTGTTAACTCTGATTTGCTCTCCTCAGTAATATTCCAGTAATGACACAACATCACAGCTATAAAGTTGATGGTATAACTCTGGACAAGAGGTTTTGCCAAGACCGAGAACACATAGACCAATAATGGAGCAGAGGTGCTTGTAATTCTGGCTTTTTAGCATTATTTTAGTCTTTTACACTCCAACAAAATGTAAGGAAATTCCTTGTTTTGTTTAAAGGGACTGTACAAAAATGATGTGTGAAGAATGAGTGTGGAGAGAGGCTGAGCCTTATGTTTCCCTTCCCTTGAGTTAAAAAAAAAAACCTTAAACCCCTAAAATAATTGAGCAGAATTAGTACAACTCGTTAAACCATCAACTAACTAATAGCTAAAAGAGGCCAAGAGGTTCAGATTGGGGGTAGGCCACCATTTTAACAAATGTGCTATAACTTGTCTCTAAAGGGCACATTAGAAGTAGAATTATTAGGGATTAATGATAAGTGGTAATATCTGTCATGTTTAGTCGTATGTTTGAAAGTTTATTATGCCAATGGGTAGGGCCACCACCTTTACAGGTGCTGAGAGGCTTGAGCATCACATGACAAGATGTTTTTGGAGTAGCAGCAGGAGATTAGGAATTGTTTTCTCCTGGCAGCAGAAAAATCAGAGTAAATCAAAACAGATTACCTTTGGACCATGTTTAAGGCAGGCGCTTGTCCGTGAGAGACGGGCTCTGTAAACAAAGATTTAAGTGTCCTGCAACGAGAACTGATCACAATAGTGATGTTCCTAACTTAAATTCTAACCTCTCAGAACTGGAAACTCACCATTAATATAACAAGCTGGCAGCAAGCGACGCTGAACTTGGATTGCATTCTAGGCTAATTTAAAGACACATTTAAATGTATAATAAGCATAATGTGCTAAATCAACGTAATGCTCTAATTCTGCTTTCTGCTTATTCTATTTGTGTAATTGTTTTGATGTGAGGGGGCAACTGGCTCGTGCTACAATGGCAAGCTCTTTAGAGAGATAATGTTCAGTATATAGATTCACATACATATTTCTCCAAACATTTTTTTTGTTCAATAACTCTAACAAGGGCTGAAATAAAATATAAATCTGGGGAAGGAACAAAATCCCAAAACAATATGCTGCAGAAAATAAACTTTTAGGGAGAAAATACATAAAAACACAGATGCAATAAACAGGAACATTAAAATCAGAAACAGGCTTCAGCCTTTAGCCAAAAGAAAAATGTATTTTCTGATGCCCCCTAATATTTCTAATATAGTCCCTAAGACATTTTTATTATTTCTGGAGAGCTGTGTGTTGTTGTAAACTATGCATAAATCTATGTGTACAATGTTTGCCACGGACTTCTATGTTATGCAAATGAAGGTACATCACGCTTAAATGAAGAAAACCTTCAATGTGCCTTCTGTTCCGAGCTCACTTAATAACCACAAAAGCTCCTTGAGTGGCAAACGAAGGACAGTTTGCGCCAAAACCAATTATTGCGCCTTTGTTTTAGTGGTTGTTAAGTCCACAGATCTCCTAAGAGCTGGAGCGCTGTTTTGATGTCTTTGAGTCAGGGTTGTTGGTGGATGGCATTAGCCACAGCCACAGCCACAAAGAGCCAGGCGGTGATGGGGCCCGAGCCTCGGTCCAGATGGCACGCTGCCACCGCGACCTTGTCAGCACCTGCTCCCCAGGCACTTTGTCCGGGCATCGCCGGCGGGAACTGAGACGGGCACATCATGCCACCCCATCGCCATGGCAGCTAATGAGTCCCGTGCCCGCTTAATTAAGGAAACCAGCTTAATGCAAGAAAGAGGGGAGGCGAGGGGGGGGGACATTAAAAAAACAGAGCATATGCTGGACTGCAACCAAAACAACAGAAATAAATAATTAGCCCCCCAAAAAAGGAGTGATCGCTAGAGCCAAAATATCATTAAAATTTGAAATGTAAATCTCCTTATCGGCCTCCCAATGTCACGAATTAGCACTACAGCCTGACGCATTAAATCAAGGCTAAAAATATTCAATTAATAAATGAATGAGTGGTGATGAACTTTTGATTATTTTGGGCGACAGTCCAAGTGTACCTTATCAGGAAATGTCACCTTGGACTAGGCCTCGCTGGTCTGTTAAATAGCGTCAGAGCATCCTTCTTTATCTGCTTATTTATTTCTTTTTCTTAAAGAGCACTCCATATCGTGGAGCCTCTCCGCTGAGACGGGGGCTGTCCGTGTTTATGCCTGATTAGCCAAAGTACCACAACATGCACTTGCTTTTGCTCCAGCAAAAAAAGGCAATAAATCATTTAGATTTTATTAAACTCAAATTAAAGCCGTGTGCGTGTGATGGAATTACGCCGTTTAAAATGTTACACGTCAGCCCCGCCCTTCCCTCTGGATGCGCGGATAGACACACATGAGCCCCCACACCTTCTCCTCCTCCTCTGCCCTCATCAAGCGCACACACACACAGACAACCCCCTACACTCCTCCACCCTTATTATGCAGGACAAAAATGTCCCTTTAAGAATGTCAGCCAGTTCCCTAAAAAAAAAAAAAGAAGGCACAGAAAAAATAAAAAATCCTGTGTCCCTCTACATCTGAGGGCCCAGAGAGCGGGGGAGGAGAGGGGAAGGAGAGGTGGGGGGGGGGCTAATGTGCAAACTTGTTTCTGTCCTCTACGGCTCGCCCATCATTTATTCAGCAGCTCGGCGCTCGAGACGGGCCACTCGCATTTGCTTGATACTCAATTATACATTAGTGTACATCACTTGGCAATCTGTTCATATCAATTTAATTGGATTTTAATATTGCCTCTGATCTTGTTGTCCAATTAACAGTGCTGGCTGGCAATAAAGCAGAACCACACACTATGTGACACCTTTGATCCCCGCCATATGGAGCCCTTCCATTGATTACCGGCACCGCCACTGAATTTCACTCCCTCAATATGGCCTGTGATGAATGGAGGTGGAGGATATGTGTGGTGTGGGGGGAGAGTGTGTGAAGGGGTGTGGAGTGCGAGGTATGTGTGGAGGCATCATCATCATGAACCCCCCCCCCCCCACACACACACACACACCCACCCACACCCACCCAACCACCACTGATGTGATAAAAATTTCACTTCGCCGTGCAACTTCATTTATTCTGTTGACATTCGCCTCTGATTAAAAACAATAAAAAAAGAGAGAGAGATGGTGCGACCATGCCCTGAATAGCATATGCAAATCGAACCCTGGGCATCTATCTTGTTGAAGCCAAGGGGACTGACTGACTGAATGCCTGCTGCCTGCCTGGCACGCTGGCACTGCCTTGACAATGACAGCACACTTTAAAGCAACACCTTTTTTCCTGCTATTTCTGGCCTCTGTCTTTTCCCCTTTCTTCCTTTGTCCTTTGTTTCTATCCTTCTGCTCCCTCTCTGCCATCCTCTCCCTCTCTTCATCCGCCTACCATCTCTCTTCTTCCCTCCCTTGTCCTCCTTCCCCTTACTTCCACTTTACCTTCTCCTGTGAGGCATTCAAAGTGAGTATTGACACTCGGAGAGCAACAGTCAGCAAGGAAGAGGAAGGAGAAGAAGAAAGGGGAAAATGGAAGGAATTCAGATCATTCCCTCTTTTCATAAAAATGAAGCAGAGGAAAAAGGGACAAGGAGGAGGAGGCGGAGAGAGACGAGAGGAGGGGGAATCCATTTTTTATAGGGACTTACATGAGTTCTCAAAGTGGTAAACAATAAAAGCTGCATGGGGAAGGATAAAGAGGAAAGAGGGAGTGGAACGGCTCACGCGGCGGGGATGAGCTGTAGCCGTAAAAATGACCTTTGTGGAGGTAGCTGTGCTGAAAGTGTTACACCAGTTTTGTTCACATGAAGCTGGAGGGCAAGCTGAGCTGGTGAGATGTGTGTGTGTGTGTGTGGAGGGGGGGATACGGGAGTGGGGGGCTGCATGGAAAAAGGAAATGGTTGGATGCTGGTTGTTTGGAGGGTGCGGTGGGGAGTACCAAATGCCCTAGTAAGACATCTGAAAGGGCTTTGAAGGAGTGTGTGTATACAGTATCTGTGTGTGTGTGTACAAGACTGTGTTATATTTGACCCAGTTCATGTTAAAACGCACATTCCTAAGATAAGGAAAAGGTGCGTTTTATGTGTGTGGAAGTGTGCATGTTTGTGTGTTTGCCTGCCTGCGTGCCCAGATACTCCGTGTGTGTGAGGCCTGGGGGCAGCATGGAAGAGCTGATGTCTGATCAAGTGGTCAAGGCTTCTGCAGAGTCGATTCTGCTCAGGGCTATTGACTGACTAACCCTCAGCACTGCACTGCAACAAGGGAATGTACACTCATCTATCTATCTATCTATCTATCTATCTATCTATCTATCTATCTATCTATCTATCTATCTATCTATCTGTCTATCTGTCTGTCTGTCTGTCTGTAAAATGTGGCACACATTGATCCTGACTGCAGCTCACCTACTTTTAAGAAGCCAAAGCTTTTTCCAGTTATCTGTATCTGTGCCATTCTCTCTCTCTTTCTCTATGTCCCTGTTTAAAGCACCACTGAGTAGCGGTCTATCATTAGAATAATTAATTGTTCAACCAAGTGGCGTATTCAGAGGGAGCCACTCGGGCAGAAGCAACAAGACAGCAGTTAGTGAGGAGGAGGAGGAGGAGGAGGGTGAAATCGAGCGTGAGGCTACAAAACACAAACAGGTTTTCCTGTTATGAGCCCGAGCAGGCGTGAAGAAGGAGAAAAAAAAAAGAGGAAATTACTGCTCCTCGTGTGTACTGGATGTGTATGATGAATAAATTAATCAAACTAATCTTTTGACCTTTTGAACTGCAGAAGTGAAACTGCCTGGAAAAAAAAAAAAGTGAACCTATCCTTTAAATCACAGAGTTCAGTCACCAAACCTAAAAGCTGCCAATGCATTATGAGCGATGAACTTTGATTATACACTGACAAATTTAAAGCTGCATTAATTGATTTCTTTGCCACTTGGGGGCAGTGCAATTCGCTGCAGACACATTTGGCATATTTACGCCTTATAAAGTTGATATGGTGATACCAGTGTTAGCAAACATTTGCTTATTTATTCATTTGAAGATGTGTTTCTGGTCACCTGACAAACCTTAGTCCAATGTTCCCTCTCGTTTTTGTTTCCGCTCACTTCTGAGAAACATATCCGGCTCTTTGACTATGAATCGCTCTGCAGCATTCACCAGCTACTGACTAACTTTGTCTGTGTGGTGTTGAGCAGGTAGGGTGCAGTGAGTTCATCAGAGCTTTTCAGCTGAAAAAGGCTGTTAAGAAACAAGGTTAATGAGAGCGGAGTTTGCTGACCAGAAAACCGGCGAGCTAAAAAGCTCCATAGAACTGAGGGTCACTACGGAGGTGGATGATCATTTCTGCGGACTGATCACTATGAGCGACTCCTTTCGCATTGCACTCAGCTATTTGATCTATTGTTAATATGAAAAAAAATATTGATCAGGGCAACTATTAGTATTCATGAAGTTCTGCTGGCACCATCTGTGGTCACAAATGTGTTTGCACATAAAGTAAACTCGTGCAGATGCTGCAATCAGCTCATTTTTACAAGACAAAAGCAGCATTTCAACGTTGTCGGAGTGAGCAGTCCCCAAAATCGCTTATAAACTGTCCATACACGTCCATGCATTTTTACAATTCACATTCATTCCCACAGGCCACTGCTGCCAATCTATAGTTGCTTTTTTCAGTGATTTGCTCTTTAAACCCATTCAGGACTTGGAATTAGCCCTGACAGCTACATTTTCTCTGCAACTGGAAAGTCTGTCAATCTCAAAGTTGCTTTGGCAATAATCCAGCTTGTGCTCTGCCTTTTCTCTCAGTACACTCCAGCTGCCCTGTGCTCACCCTGTGACTTATGGCTTCGCTAACTAGCTCCACAACAACACTTTCAATCTAATAAAATGTATAACAGATATAACATTTCACCATACTTAAACCTAAAGACACTTCTGGATCTCATGTTATTATCCATAACTTACACAAAAATAAGAGGTGGGACAGCAACTCTTGGTGCAGCTGTACTCCTGGCTCTCAGTGTATTACTTTGCCTGGTAGTGGTACAGAAAGTGTTGCTAACATACTAAGCTTTCATACTGTAATATTGTTATAAACCAAGACTGTGTAACTTTTAACATTTCTCTCTTGCTCTCTGATCTGACTGGTCTCAGAGCAGAAAAAGGGGTTAAGGGTTTTGAAACGTAAAGTGGAGCCACACCATGTAGGGATTTAAAAGTAATCCATACACTCTTAAAATGAACTCTATAGCCGGATGGGAAGGCGGTGTATTTTATTGTGTTCCCTGTGTCGAGTGTTTGTGAGAAGCCACGCAACTGCAATATTGTTTAGGCAAGTAGGCCTAAATAATGAATAACGGTAGTTTAGGCAGGAGGAAATGAGGGTGCTGTAAATTGAAGGATTGAACAAGACTCTTAAAGTGTTGACTGAAGTTGAGATGTTGATCACAAACAGTTTCTAGCTGAGTGTTTTGTGTTAGTTGTTAGTGGTCTGAGTTGGGGGGTGACACTGTTAGAAATATGATAGGGACCAATAACAAACACAGAAGTCTAATATTAATATCTAACTGGGAGTCATCAGTGGTAAGACACAGGGGTGAATGCTGAATAACACGGTCAAGGGGGACAAGACACAATCTGAACAAAATAGGGCCAAGGACTGAGCCCTGTGGGACCCCATGTGACATGACAGCCACTGAAGAACTAAAGTTGTCAATAGTGACTTTGAATACTGTTTTTGATAAGTAAAATAAGTAAGAGTCCACACTAATTAGGATGTAATGTGTTACTCTGAGTAGGGTTAGTTATGTCAAACCTTGATTAATTAATTTATTGCTACATGGGGGGCAAAAGAACAAGCTGTAAATGCAACATTTGAACTTTTATCAACACATCCAGAGACACAGAGCAACATTAACATTCATGTGGAGTCACGTCTCTGGTCACCTGGCAAACAAAAGTCCAATATTAACTCTCCTTTCAGCTCTGGTTTGGTGTCTCTCACCTCCTCAGGGAAATATCTGCCTCTAAATGCTCCACTCTGTTCAGCAGCTAGTTGCTGACTTTTTTTGGCAGCTGTTTGCTGCTGAACAGGTAGTGCACTGGGCTTTAAAACAGCTCTTTCATTGAAGACAGCAGCCTGCTGTGTCTGGAAATCTAGCTCATGAAAGTGGTGAGAGCGAACCAAAACAGCGATGTTGCAGGCCTGATTACCAAAGAGTTCACCTTTCACAAGTTATTTGACCCATTGTTCATATAAAAGATCAACGTGTGCAGCTTTAAAGTAAAAAAAAAGTTGAAATGGTTAAAACAGTTAAAGTCAGTAATTAAAAACAAGAGCAGTGAAAATCGACCACACACTCTTCAGGTCTTCAGGTTTGACCGTGAGGCCGAGTGGTTTCTGGACCAGTCCCTTTCATGTGGATATCTAAATGTAGCGCTTTTATACAATGTGCTTCACAGTTTTTCAGTTTTTCAGCAATTCGGGGTTCCACACTTTGGCATGTGGACAGGAAGAGCATGAGATTGTATTATTATCATGATTTTTTCCTTTTTATCGGCTCAATGCTTTTTGAAATTGTAAATCAACAGCTGATTTTAAGCTTCATACTTTTATAAGCAGTGTAATGTAGCACAAAAACGAGTCTTTATGTCTGTTAATATGCCCAAGTATGACAATTATCATGCATACCATGTACTTTTTGTATTCAAGTATCACACCAAGTGTAGGAGTACATTTTGGCACAAATACATTTAATAGACTTTAATTCGTCATATGTTAATTACATATGTTACACATTAAACAGTCATATTAAAAGGTTGAGAAATTGGCTTGATTGAATGTTAGAAAGATCCTCAGGTGAAGTCACATGTCACCACACAATAAAGGTTGTAATAATACAACAGAAAAGGACTTGAATGTAATTTTGAAGTTATATAGCTGCAGGTTGTTGATAAAAGTATTGGTTATGTAAAAAAAAAAAAAGCAAATTAGATAAAGACGCAGCAAAAAGCTCAGCATCAACAGCTTCAGCGTTATCAGTTCCAAATGACTTCCAAATACATTTTATGTCATGTTGAAAATGAGTTTGAACTGATGTAAAGAGGTTACAGAAAAGTACTTTAAAGCAGGGGGAGGCCCTGCTCTGTGTGACACAGATGTGGTTAGATGATGGTTGGTGGCGCAGATATGTGGATGATGGGTAGGGGGGTTTGGGGTTGTGGATGGGGGGTGGGGGGGTTACTCATCCTTTCTTATCTGCCATGTCGCCCAATCGATAACTAGGACATCTAGATAAGGCCTCGAAAGCCTTGTGCACACACGGTTATCCCACGGCACCACTGAAGGACACAAATACACACACACACACACACACACACACACACACACACACAGGCTTCATAGACTGCAAAGTGAACTATTTGCACACATTTCACATACACACCTTCATAAACAACAAAGAACACTCAAGCACACCGTGAGCACACTTAAACACACTTAGGTACATTCACTCTCCCCCTTTTCCCCCTCCTCTGCAATCTGTTGCCTCCTAAATCATCCTCCCAGCAGTCCACAGGTCTAGATACACATTCCTGATAGATCTCAGAGCAGCGACTCCTGCAACTCCTCCCGCCCTGCCCATCACTTTGCCATGAAATTTGCCGGTAAGCTGTGGCGCTTTACGCTTGATCGGCCACCGACTATTTCCTCTGGTGGAAGGCACATCTGCTTTCTCCATCCAGACTCCAGCCGTCCCAGAAGGCAGCGTTAAATTAGTGAACACTGCAGCTTTATATAACGTTATGAACCGGCTATAATCTTGCTCTGACATGACCCTGAGACCCTGCAGAGAGAGAGAGAGAGAAGGAGGGGTGGGCGGAGAATGGGAATGAATGTGTGTCTCTTTATTTCTGTTTATAAGAGGGAGAATATCCACTATATTCCACTCGCATACTGTACATTGGACTCACTTGACATTTTTAATCTTAGTTTGATGGTGCTAAAGCCATATCTCACAGGAGTTCTTTTTTATCTTATTCTGAAATTCAGAGCAGCGCTTACTCTTTCTGTTCACCACTTCCTTCTCTCTCTTATGGCCCCTTTTCTGTCTTCCCTTCTTACTTTATATTATCTGTGCAGTTCGTGTGCATTTCCACACTAATGTGTGTGAGTGCGAGCTTGTGCGTGAGTGTGGAAGCGTATGTATGTGTGCAGCTGGATGACTGGCCAAGGTCTTTGAACACTAAGACCTGGATGAAGGATTGAAAGGCCCCTTGAAGCCCCCTGGAAGCCCCTTCAGCCAGTGTTGACACCCTCCAGGGGCAGAGGAGCTAGGGAAGGGAGATCAAAACCGGAGAGATGAGGCCAAGAGGTCGACGTGAAGCGAAAGATCCGGAGAGCATCTACAGTCCTAGGAAGTATCTGTGGTCTCTGCAGAATTTCTAAAAGGGTCAGCGCAGTGAGCAAAAAAGGCATCAAAACCAGGAAGAGTATGCTGCTGTGAAATGCTGGCTACTCTGGAAGAAGAACGGGCTGAAACATCGCCCTGAGGGGCTATGCCAGGCCCAATGGCACCCAGTGCCTGTGATGGTGAGGATGCTCTGAAAGATATCACGCTCGAAATGTTTTCAGATGCCTGTTGAATTCCTGAATTCTGAACTTTGTCTCATCGTGAACAACCCTGCAAATCCAACTTTGGAATGGGTTCATTTGTACTGGAAGCCACGTTTGAGTCAGGGTGAGGGTTCATGAGCATTTTGGCCACAGTATTCCTTCAAGGCTGTCACGGTTTCTATGTAAGGTGTAACAATGCAGTGAAATAAAGATGAGAAGAATATGTCCCTCTCACTTGCCTTGGCCTCTCCTTAAAGTCTCTTGCACAAACACTTTAAAAGCCTCTTTCAATTGCCTCCCACTCACTACTTTGCGATTCAGCGAGAAACAATTAAACAAGTGAGTAGCCTTAGCCATGACACAGAAACAATGAAGCACTGTGATGGCGATCAATAGCAAGTCTGCAATTCACCATTCAAGGTCAGTGAACTTAGCAGCACACTATGTAGGCTAATGGTCATTGAATGCTGGTCTGAATGAATCCCTGGCTGAATCCTCTGTTAATAGTCTTTAATTCCTGCACCGGCACTTTCCACAATTAGTCTGCCCTCGCCCCATCCATCACCAGCCAAAAAAGGCACCTGGGGCACACGGGAATGAAAAACAAAAAAGAGTCAAGAGAGCATTTCTCATTTAATTATTCATCCATAATTCCAGTAAACAGATGCATGGTTTGATGAATATTTTGTCTGTAATCCGTGGACTCTGTCTTAGAGTCTCTGGATTTTGCTCATCTCTATTTTTTTTCCCTCTCCTCTAACCTTCATCTGTACAGTGAAGAGCAGCTGAAGACACATATGGGCATTGATTTTCGCCCAGAGCCATGTGGGCTGAACTCAACGAGAGCTTGACAGAAGAGTCGGCGAGAGGCAAGAGCGAGAGAGAGGAGGAAAGTAAGAAAGAAAGACAGAAAGGAGGACGGAAACCTCCCCAAATGAGCATCTGACAAAAACAAAGTGCCCGCCTGACCCTCACCACCTTCAGCATGTGGAAACTCGGAGAGGAAAAAGATGCTGAAACAACAGCGAAACAAGAGGAAGGAGGCGAAAATAACAAAAGGAAAGAAGCTGCTTTCATTTCCCCACTTTGTGCTTGCCTTTTCTACATTTTCAACAAAGAAATTAATGCCCACTTCGAGTGTGTCCGTTGGGCCACAATCTGTTGGCGTGCTTTGATGTGCTCATTGCAGCCTCCTCTGAAGTCCTGTACGAGTTCCTGTAACAAAGGGAATAAAATAGGAGGATAAAGAAAGACGAGAGCGAGGCCTGTTTTTGTATTTGGCAAGGCACTGCTTGTATTCCTAGCGGACATTCTGCCTTCAGCTCTCGTTCCTCACGCTCTTTTTTCCCCTCTCCATCGCTCTCTTCCTCCTCTCCACCACTGGTCCTTGTTGGAAGGTAAGGACTTGGAGAAAGTTAATGATCAAACAGGTAAATCTCATTTTCGTTTGATGTTTATTTATGTCTTTTCTCTATCCCTGCAGCATTCAACACAAGACCCCACACAGGTTTGTTCTTTCCCCTGTTTTAGACGCTAAAACGTACCTTTGTCAAACGTCTTAACACATGTGGATACTCATACACCAGCACAAGCATGAATTATGCCTCAGAGAGAAATATGCTCTAAAACCTACTTTTAAAACTAAGAAAGTTGATATGTGCAACATGTTAGCAGCAGTGAATATTTGCACACCAAGCAAACGCTGAGCAACATTAGCATTTCTTTGGAGTTGTGTTTCCAGCCACTCAATGAACGTACAGGTCAGCATCAGCTGGCTAAACAACACACTGCACAAATAGCTATTGTGCACTTAAAAATGTACATTGCATTGCCCTCTTAAATAGCACTTGGGACTGGGAACCACCAGCAAGAAATTTCAGCTTAACTGTGGTCATAGCCATTGGCTGATTGTGACCCATGATGTCATCAGTTCAACAAAACCCCAGCTCCCCATCCTCTTTTTTTTCTTCTTGTGCCATGCTCTTACCTGACGGTTTCCAACCTTGGTGTGTCTGCTCGGACCAGACAAACCGAACCCCTTATGGCAGCGACATGAGAGCCCGGCCGGGATTCTTGCTAAATCTGCACTTTGTAAACAAGTTTACTTGACAATTTAGCACCAGCAGACACGACAGTCTGCCAGCTAACTTTACAAGCTGAAGGAGCAATGACCCAAGTTTGCGCTAAGCTGCTACATTTGCAAGGGGAACAAAGGACCTGCACCCCCAGAACAATGCACAGCAAAGGCTGCATTATTTAGCATCAGAACCACAACCCTTTCCAGCCTGGTTCATCCACGCAGATGCAATCGCAGCTTGCAATGCACGACTGGTAACTGGACTTTCTTAAATCGCATAAATTAACGTACCATGGCTAAGCACAGAACTGCTTAAGTTTTGTCCATGTACATGCATTGATATAGTTTAACGTCATTCACTGAGTTTTATTGTTGTGTTATCTCTTCATAGTATTCAGTAACCACACTGCCAAGTTGATAGTTATGTTTCAAGGAGAAGGGCCTTACATGCAAACTAGGCTCTTTCCTAACCTCGCACATCTGCGATATGGATGAAAAATAAAAAAGTAAGTAGTGGAACAATAAAACTCAATAAATATGTTATGATGGGTCTATTTATTGTAGCTTTGACAGGCCTTCAAATTAAGTAACACAAGTCAGATTTTAATACTCTTTTGGCAGAGTAAGATGAAAGAACTGTTTTGCAGACATTAGAGTAGTTTCTTGCCACAGCACATCTAATGAAATAAAAGTGATAAGAGCGAGATTTATCATTTGTAACCTCAACAGAACTTCAAATCAACTGAACTCCGCTGGAGACATCTTCAATAATGGTGGACAAACACAAAAGTACTGTCAGCCTCATGAACAGAGACTAAATGCAGTTGCCTTGAGATGCCACCCGATGCGGGCCTGAGATCCGATAATCTTCTGGACGTGAAATATCTCACGATCATTAAATGGTTTGACAAAAATAATCTTACCTCTAGCCATTTAATAACTGAACAAATCAGTAATGGTGGATACATTTTAAGAAGAGCTTTCAGAGCTGATTAACATGACTATGCAGCAAAAGAGTGACTAGCTTTTTCAGATGCTGTTACATGTGCACTGTCATGTTATTTCACTGGTGTTGGCCAGTTTTGTACTCTGCGAATAGTTTTAGTTAAACAGTTTTATTTTTTCACATGTATGTATATATTACAGTTATCTTTATTCTTGTGGTGTTTATTTTATACAGAGCCACTTATTCAGACCTATGTGCAGAAGGGATGTTGTTGTTGTTGTTGTTGTGGAAAATCTGTGCTGTTCTATATGTATACACACTATCTATTTTAATCAAATACAAAAATGTGTAGACCGAGTCTCATACAGCACACGCCTGTAGGCTACAGATCAGACGCAATCACCTGTAGCTCAAACACAGATAAAAGGCATATTTTAATACAAAAAGGCAACTGAGTGATTGATTGAATTCAAGATAAACACAAATACCAGCTGTTTTGTTGATTGATTT
Organism: Chelmon rostratus; assembly: GCF_017976325.1. Classification (NCBI taxonomy): domain Eukaryota; kingdom Metazoa; phylum Chordata; class Actinopteri; order Chaetodontiformes; family Chaetodontidae; genus Chelmon; species Chelmon rostratus. Next base: position 4,001,257 of record NC_055668.1, on the reverse strand, counting down.
GTGGACCATCTTTCAATTAGAGAGTCTTAGACATCAATGTTTCCAGGGTCGGCACTCACTGTCTCACTGATACATTTCAAATACAGTTTGGAGGAGCTGGTGTTCAACTCAACCCAAGGTGTCTCAGAAACTTGAGCCATGGCATAGAAGAATGAATTCCACCTGGTTGTGCAACCAGTAGCCTCTTGGCGATAACGTTGTCAATAAACTCTGAGGTGACTGTGGCCCGGCTTGCCTTTTCCCACAGCGCTGCGCATCTAGTGGTAGCATTTCCATAAATTGCTTTTGTTTCCTGTTTTTTTTTTTACATTAGCCACTTATCCTCATCAGTGCAGGAGATGGTCTTCAATGTGTGTGATGCGCATCTCTAATGTGGAGATAAAGAAATCATGTCATCAACAGCATCGGTGCTATTCAGCAGCACATTCCCGATCGCCTCATCCTCGTCCTTATCTTCAGAGTCCGACTCAGGCAGTAGGTACATTTGAAAGGCCTTGATGAAATTAGAACCATTTTCTGTTACAGTTACTGGGAATTTGAGGGATCAGGTCACAGGATGAATGAAGTCTATCTATCTGACTTGTCATACTATCATATAAATGTTGTCCCGTTCTTCTTTTGTATGTTCTGACACTTCTTGTAATGTGGATTCATTCACTGTGCAGTTATGCCAAGAAAACTTTTATTATGCAGCCCTCAAATATCTTTTTGAGTTTGATCTCCATTTTCACATATTCTTTGTCCAGACTGCAGCCAACATGGTGGCCCACGTCTCTATTTGCCACTGGTATTTTGCTTATCAGTTGTCTGAAGGCAGCCGTTGACACAGGTAGCGTGTCTTTAACAACATGCTCAGCAATCAGTCTGTTTAGTTTGGCCTGTTGCTTACAGACTCTGCAGACAAAGTCTTTGGTTTCAAATCAAGCCTTTGGCTGTTTGGATGGCGTGTTTTTAATTCTTTGATTGTATTTGCAGTGATCATCCACAGAGGACCTGTTCAAAACAAAATTCATGCATAGAGACCCTGAATCTTGATAAAACACTTGCTCTTAGTCCGGCATAACGAAAGTGCTTGCTACTGAAACGGTACACTGCCGGTCCACTTCTGCACAGCTAGATGCCTGTTTTCTGAAATCAATCACCGCCCTCAATCTGAGAGACACACACACATCCCTTGTTTCACATCAAAGGGGTGTCTCTGTCTTCTGTGTTGTGTAAGCCTGTTCTTATTCTGTACACTTGACCTTCTGGCACCAAGGCCCAGTTATGGCTGATAGAGACAACAAACAAAGAGCGATTGCTATCTCCCAGATCATTACGCAACCAACGCCAGGGAAGGCATGGTACAGAAATAGCCAAAGGGCAAGGTGGACGGCCTGTAGTCAGGGCTCATCTTTCACACAGCCTGTACACCTGCATGCTGACACACAAACATGCACAGGCACACATTCAGCATATACAGGCTTGTAAGCCATCACAGGGACATTCACAGTTCTCACATGCACACACAACAGGAGCTGTTGTCATGTGTTTAAATTGCCCCTCCGCTCAAAAACCTGTTTTTCTTCTTGTTCCTACAGTTGAATGTTTGAGCTTCACTGTGCAGAATGATGTGCAGTATGTGCACAGTTTGATGCTCAATGGCTGTTTTCACAGTCATTGCTGGAAGTGTAAATTTCCTCTGTGCTAAATGAAAATATGATTTTCAGAGGTGGGCCTGCAGGCGTGGTTTGTGGCATCACAAATAGTTTGGAAGGCAATCATGGTCCAACATCCAGCATACACTAGTGTAATGTGTAAACCTGAAGCTTCCAGTGCACAAATACAGAGAATGGACAGTGAAGTAGGAGTTAAACTTAAAATATAAAGTTAAAATGTTTGCATATTCATATATTCTGGACTTCAATGAGGGAGAAGGCGCATGTGCAATTTGAGGGATTTTAATGTGGTGATTATACTTTTTTTCTGCAAAAACCATGTCAGACAAACATTAAGCCATTTCTATGTATGCCTTAATACATGCATAAAGAGGATGTTTGGACTCAAGGGTTGAGCCTTCTGAAAACCAGTCAAACTACACGGGATAAGATAAAGGAAATACATGGTGGCTGACCTAAAAAGAAAGCTGTTTATGCACATCCTGAAATGTTGACCTTTTGGAGACACGAGGTTTCCTTGAGTAACCAGTGTAATGGATTTACACACAGATAGCTGCTTGCAGGTTCAGCAGAAACCTCCCATCTGCAACAAGAACAATCAGGAAGGACATTTAGGCTGGAGAAAGACACTCCAAGGCCACAGCCCTGAACTTAAAGTACTTCACCTGACCCCTTAATTCACACTACACACTGTTAAAAACTACTTTGAATTACCTAAGGCATCCATGCACTTTATACTGACTTATTTACAAAATAACATTGGCATACTAGCATGACCGTTACGGTCCATGTTCAGGCCTGCTGGTGAAACCTGCACAAACAATACATGTGCTCACCTGTGCACATCTCCACAAAGCACAAGCTTTAGACCAGATGTGTTTCTTGTTTTTTTTCTTTTTTTTCTCCAACCATGTGTGGATAGGATATGACTATATATGTGTACATTTTATACAAAGGTCTCTAAAAAATATGTAGAAAATATATATAGCCACAAAGAAATTAAAAAAATATTGCCATAAAAATAGAATGCCAAAAATTGTTTTTGCAGAAATTGCACATGAATTGAAATTCCACATTGTGGGTATGGATAAAATAAGTACAGCATTTCCACTATTGCACAGTTATAAATATATACATATGTGTCACAGTAGAATACCAGTGTATATGCATAAGTCCTGTACTTAAGGAGAGTGAAAACGTCATATTGCACAATTACTTGTCATAGCATCCAGAGCAGTAACGACATCATGCTGTTTAAAGCCATCTTCACCTTACAGCTCGAGCAAGTCATCCTGATGTAGCACACAGCTGTCTGTCGGTGAAGGTGTTTTTTCCTCCATTGGTGAATCAAATGATGTACCTCGTGTTTTTGGATAGTTAAGGCCTGTAAAAAGTTCTTGCTTCTGACCTATTGTATGTATCATGGCTGTTTGTGAATCCAGTAGAATTATCACTGACTTTTTAGGTGGCTCATTTTCAGTTTCACAGTGATTTAGCAAGAGTTTACAACCTTTGCTTGACTTGTTTTTCCATCTTCTATCCAACTTCCTGATCAGAATCCATAGAAATATGACCAAAAGTATTAAAACAAGACGCGAGTTCTTGTACACTACCATTTTCCTTTCACTGCATGTCTACACAGACATCAGCGAGTAATACCATTCTGTTAGGGGTTATTCATTTGTTTATTAGGCAGTGCCCATGGCTACCCAGTAACCAACCATCAAAAGCTTCGCCCCAGCACAGAGCCATCGCTAAAATAAAGCTGAGTTTCTTATTTCTGCCTCCCTCTCACACTGCCATCTCTCATTCCCCCCCTCAGGGTTCATCTATTAAATTAAAATAAAGTGAATGAAGTTCCTCTTTGAAGAATGGACAGATAGAGGGAAAAGGGCTAAAGCGACAGAATGAGAAAGAGACAAGGGGGAGGAGTGAGCAGTGGGGGGCATTGTGGAGAAGTGGTGAGCGAGGGGCAGCGTGCGTGAGAGAGAGAGATTTGAGGGGCTGGGGGGCAAGCGATGGGAGTGCAATTAAAAGTGCACACACTGGCAAAAATCTGGGTGCTTTCAAGGCAGAATAGCCGCAGACCTTTTTGGGGAACTCATCACACTAACCAGTGTGTTTGAGGAAGCGGTGGGCTCTGCTAACTAACGGTTCATAAAAGTCCAGGGAGTGCTAGAGCCTTCTAGTAGGCCTCTCTCAGCTCCCCGCTTTCCATATTTTTCCTTTTGTTCTTTAATTCCTTACCAGCTAGTTGTCACCGCTGCCGAGTGTTACGATTATTGGGTCAAAGTTTGGCCTTCCAGGTGTTTAGAGGGGATGTCTTGATCTTTCGTGCTATAGTGGACATTAGATGTCCTCAAATGATTATACCAGTGTACCTATCTAATTTTAGTTGCTTGGGTCAAGGTGCAGATAGAGTCCAAATATGTGGCCAGGGGGACATGCACACCATTTTCTTTATACTACAGTGGGTCATGTGCAGGCATGCACTCATACACTTTCTGACCCCCCATGCTGATACTGAATTTGAGCTTTATGGGACCAGATAAAACTCACAGAGATGTCTATGAGACATTGCAAATATGAGTGGCCAGACAGAACAATTAAGACAGTTTAAACCAAAAACAGTACTTCCCCACCAGTGCTAACCTACCCATTATTGGCTTGTGACCCCTTAAAATAAGGCATCCATCAAAGATATATATATATAAAAACACAGGGGGAAGCAGTGAGATAGCCCCTTTATTCAGAAGAAGAGAATGAGGGTAAGACTTTCCCAAACTGTTCAGTCTGAATGTCCACTATAGGTCTGACAGCTACTTCCTTGTTGAACTTTGACCTACTCTGCTTTCCCTTACGGTTTAATTTGGATTAACCAAATCTTTTCAAATGTCCTTGAGCAAAATAATGATTGTATACCTCTTCTGTTGGCGACATATTAGCTGGTTGAGACTTCATGCTACCCCAAGAGAGGGAGGATAGTGTCTCCTGTGTTGGTGAGTGTAAGCGGACTTGCTCACTTATGAGCGTATCTGTGTTTTCAGTTTTGGTCACAAAGCTGTCAGACACAGAGGCCCACTTATGTGTGTGTGTGTGTGTGTGTTGCTGTATCTCTGGGCCATTCTCTCCTTTCCTCACCTTGTGGAAGCCATAATAGCCGGTGATGGATCGCAGAGCTGACATGTCTAATTGCATTCCTTTCTACTCTGCTCTGTAATGACAGCTGTTTTAAGGGCAAACTGCATCCACTGTGTCCAACACTGTACAGCACACAAGAAACATACACACATTTACATTAAAAGACACACACACACACACCATTTGTCTCTGTTAACCCCCATATTTAATAAATATGCTTTGTGAAAAACTAAAAAATGAATATGTTTATGCAAAGCATAAGCTTGCAGGAGGATGAGCGAATGTAATTTTGCATCTATAGGAACAGCTTCTTATGGTTGCAGGTAGTGAAACCCATTTTACTAGCACGAAAACAAGATAAGAAAGTCAAAAAGAAAGAAAGAAAGAAAAGGTGGATGAGGGAATAAGAGGAGAGGACAGACAGGTAAAGGAGAACATGCAGGCTGTGATGAGTGAGGACAGGAAGGGGGAAACAAAAGAGAAGAAGAGAAGAGAAAGAAAAGAGCAGCGCGACAGAAAACTGAGAGGAGAGGGATACAAAAGCAAAAGAAATGAGACGAGTCAGGTGATAAGGAAGAAGAAAAATATTTAAGGGGACAGTGAGGAAAAAACAAGAGGGCTTTCCTCCTTTCCTGTTTTCACCCCCTGCTGTTTACTCATGCTGCCACTTGTAAGAGCCAGTATCTCAGACTCAGGATGATCCCTGGACTCAAGGACTCACACACAAACAATTTAATGTACAATCGATATGGGATTTCTAGTTAGCAATATAAGAAAAATGGCCTGTTTAGATTCAACATGCTTACTTTGATGCATATGTGTCTGTTAGGAGGCTTTCTACACACACACACACAAACATGCATGTGGCATGTTCTATAATAACAGATGTTGTAGTGGTAGAGGTCAAAAGATGATATCCTGTTTATTCATAAGATATGAGGTGCCCTCCACCAGCCAAGACGCCAAGCTGTCAAACACAGGAGAATTAGACATTGCAAACTTTATTAAGTCTTCAGAGAGAGAGTATAACGAAGTGTGAAGACAGAGGGAAGGTATCGGACACCGCGCCCCCTTTGACAGACTCCTCCTCTCTCCTCTTGATTCCTCGCAGCCCTCTTGCTACTTGCCTGGACTTCAGCTGAACTCCCAAGCCTACAGAACGCAGTGAAGTCCGGCATCGCGCCAACCCTAACCGAAAGAAACCTGCAAACCTGCTTCAAACACAGCAAAAGTCAGAACTTGAATGAACTTTGACTTCAAAATTCTAAATATTTGGCAAATGCTGCCACCGCACCCAGCTAAGTGGCGGTGAGCGAAGACGTGGCGTGATATGCCACGTGGGACCGAGCGAGAATACTGGGAGTTGGCCCACCATGCACGCTAACCGTATTTCCCTTGGGCCTCCCAACAATCTCTCAGCCGCTGCACGGTGCGTTCATTTCACTAGTCAGTGTTCAAATTTTCATCCACAGGGTGGAAAGAGTTAATCTTTGCCAAGCTATCGCTTTCGTCCACGCTACAGAAGGGAGGGGAGAAGAGGAGAATATAGCAGGAGGGAGGAAGAGAAGGTAGATGATGGGAGAAGAGAGGAAAGGAGAGAGCAGAGGGGATGGGAGGAGAGCTGGCACTCTTTCATGTCGTAGCTGGTGTTCACGCTTTGGAGGTAACGCATAAAAGATGACCAGGCTTGGCTGTGGACGAGTGAGGTCTAAGAGGACAACTCAACAGGCCATTAGTGCTCCATAAATGATAATTTATGCGTCCATGTTGAAATCCGGCCATGGGAGCTTCATCACCGGCTCCTTCAGAGTGTCTTATGCCACTAATTACCAGGTCAAAAAAGCAATTTGTACCATCCGAGAACAGCCTCCGTTCTTTCCCACATTCTCTCCTCGTGTCTCTCTGACACACACACACACACACACACACACACACACACACGGAGAAAGATGAAAAACGCACATAAACACCCCGCACATTATGCAAAGGCACCAGCTGCTGGTAACACCTCCCCAACAGGCTGGCAAGAGGGCGAGGAGAGAAATAGTGGTGGAGAGGGTGGTGGGGGGAGATCATGGCTGGTTGGATGGGTTGGAGGGTGGAGGGTGATGAAAAAGTGAGAAGGAGTGAGCGCGGCGGAGGGGAGACCAGGCATAATGAGTGCTGCTATCAGCTTTGTTTACAGGCCCTTTCAGAAAAAGGGGTTGAAAAGTTACATCGGATGTTGTGTGTTGGCACCTTTGCATGTCTAATTCCAAATTTAAGTCTCCCACACACTTTGAGAAATGGTTGTACACCTATTTTTCATTCCATGAATTCACCGACTTACAAACAAACGGAAAAAGACAGGGAAAGCAATTCTCGAGAGTCGCTTCCTGAACTGTGCAGACTCATGTAGTGCTGGTTCCTCCCTGTAGCAGAAACTGAGGTCGCGAGACACATTTGCGCTGGATGCATGATGTGGCTAGAGAGGAGGTTGAGTGGGCACACACACATACACACACACACACACACACACACACACACACACACAGGCTCACAAGATTTGTGTTTGCGTGCTTTCCCTGGCCTGCACACGGTGTAAGGGACAGGCCAGTGCTTTCAGAGGCATGTCAACTGGACACATTAACTCATAAAATACCCCCCTCTCCATGAAATATGCAGTGCCGGGCCACGAGGATGGAAGTTGACTATCCATAATTGATGTAAATGAGGAGCTCTCCCACGGCAAACACTGTGCAAATCTGTCCTTCTGTGTGTGTGTGTGTGTGTGCGTGTGTGTGTGTGTGTGTGTGTGTGTTGCAGGGGAAAGAGACTTGTGGGCTGAATTTTAAGTTGCCAGAGGTAAAGTCATATCTTGTACCATCATGCACCCAAGCTTCAGAAAACTTGCAACGCAGTCAAGAACAAAACCAAGACAACGTAACACACTGTGCCGTCGAGTTGCGAGTATATTAAGAACTGTGACAGAGCGAGAGAGGTGGAGAGGAAGAGAGCAAGAGAGAGAGTGTGTGTGTGTGTGTGTGTGTGTGTGAGCCAAACATGGTGAAATCTTTGTCTTGACACGCGCACAAATTGAAATCTTCCATATTGACCTTGTATGAATTGATAACATCCTGGCACTTCAATAATGGATGCAGCCCCTCCACCCCACCCTCTTTTTTTTTTTTTTTTTTGTTAGATTCCATGTCTGCCAAGTAGCTGGATGTTTCACTTGGCTGGCCTGCAAGCAGAATGAATATTTTACTGAGCATAACTGCCATCTCTTTCTCCATCAGCGTCTCTGACATGCAAACGAACAAGACGATCGTGTTCACACAGGATAAGTGAGGTGAGGGTGATAGCGCGCTTTACTGATGAGCTGATGCTCTCGCCCTATTTTGATTCCTCACTTATTCTCTCTGTCACCAGTAATCAGGCTTTATTTCACCTACTCAGCGGAGTGCTAACAACGCAGGCCCTGCTGGTTATTTTTGTACTGTAAATGTGTCCTAATCGGTGTTGGGCGACTTGTTTTAAAAGTATAATTAATTACGCATTAGATTCAAACTCAAAGGTGTAGTGGAGCTTTCAGCAGCATGTCATGGTTTTCATCAGTCAATGGATGAGAGCAGAACATGGGTAGCTCTCTCCCCCAGATGCAGTATGACTAGCTGTTATCATGTGGCCAAAGCTCAAAACATATGATGTGATGACACCCAAGCCTCCTATTACTGATTAAGAACGTACTGAACAACTGGTCAGGAACGAGTATACTTCTGACGGTGGATGACCCTCCAGATCCATTTGGATTTTTTTGTGCTGAAAAAAAAAAAGGAAAAAAAGTCCAGTTTTGGGTGAGATCCTGGATGGAGAGGCGATCTTCAGGTAAAGCAGTTTATTAACTGGTATGTCTCTGATGTCGCCGGCCACCGATGTCACGAATATCAAAGATGTTTTGAAAAATCTTGACACGACAACGACCGGCAGTGACTGGATCTACAGACTTAAGATTAGGATCTTCACATGTCACACATTAGGTGATTTTATCTGCTGACTGTCGACGGCAGCTGACCCGGACTGCAGCAGATCAGGAGTCAGACCGAAGTCATATTCGTCACCGGCTCAACACTCGTAATGTGGGTCTCCACCTTAACATAAGAGAAGCTTGGAGTCACTGGAAGGTGTAGTACTCCTCTTTTTGGTGAAGGCTGTCTGCCCCTGCACCAAACAACACACAACAGAGCCAAAACTGATATCAGTGCTCCCATCCTGACAGCAAACTGACTCTGAATGTAACAGAGCCTTATTAATAATTATTAAGAAGGTAGATGACGGGATCATCTATTGCAGCAGAGTGGGAATGAGCTGAACAGTCTGATGGCCATCGGCAGATATGATCTCCTTCAGCGTAACACTTTCAGGGTATAAGTGTTTGGCTGAAGGTGCTCTTCTTCTCAACCATCATGTGGTGGAGGCGGTGGGAGACGTTGTTCGGGATGCTAACCAAATCCTCTTGAGCTCCAGAGGGTCCAGCTCAGCTCCTCCTCCAATCGCTGAGCCGACTTGTCTAACTAGCTAGTTGGGCTTGTTAGCGTCTCTCGCCCTCATGCTCCGTCTCCAGCACGCTACGGGTGCAGAGAGATTCTAGCAGTGCTATTAAATTCAACTCTGAGTCTGCAGGTGGCAAGATATGTCTGAAAATTCATGGGAAAACACCTCACTCTGACAACGGAAGTGCTCCACAACCAGCGCCGGCTGAGCCAGTGGCGCTTGGCATCAGGTTGTCCCATCATGCGTTAAAGTGTGTGAAAAAGGCACAATCAGTGTTACATACACATACGTTAGAGTTTAGCTGATGACATATCGAGCACATAGCAACAGTTACTTTCTGTGATGCTTTGCGAACCAAGTAGAGGCAACAAAAAGGCAAGTGTGACCCATTTGACCCCAGACCTTCATCTTTCAAATGAAGGAGGACATTCACATCCAATGCCAGAGGCCGCCTTTGAACAGAGACGAGGATGATCTCGTCAGAAGGCTCGGTCCCGATCGGCTCACACTACATGATCTGATCAATCTGCTAGTTGCACCCCAGCAGTGGTCTGTTCAGCTGGTCAGATCAGCCACACACTTAACAAATGTATGATGAAATAACACATGCTGTATTCTTTAAAACTGAAGGGACTGAAACAGACTCTAAACGGGTACAAAGCACAGAGCATCTTGGAAGCTGCAATCCATGCATTCTGGTTACTATCACCATTTATGCTAATCCTATTTTTTCTTGTCTTTGTTCCAAACAAAGTGTAAAATCTATAACATCACACATATTTAGGAAAGGAAAGGGCTTCCAGAGAATGAGCTATGACCATTTTCAAAGCAGTGTGACTTGACACAAAGGGTGGTGCTCTGAAGTGTGTTTTTTTTAGAGTGTAATGTGACAATCACCTGGGCCTTTTCTCCTTGCCTCTTTAGGGCCAAATCAATGGCCATTGTTTCCCTCCTCTGACCTTGTGAATAAACCAGGGGACGGAGCTCGGATGTAGTTACCGCTGCCTCTCTCCTGCAAAGACTTCAAGGTCATTATCTGATTTATGCCAAGCAGAGGAAGGAGCGCACAGCCTGTGGTTTCTCTTTTCTTCCGACTAACCTTTTTCTCTCCCTTTCATTCTTTCTCTGCCATGACTTCTGTTGAATGGCAACTCCTAATCAAGCCTTGACTGGAGTCTTGATTTTAATCACCCTCACACACCCTTGCCAAATTCCTACAGGCAAATAGCCATGAAAAATTTACCAGTAATTCCTCACCTTGTGCTGCGCAGCTATTTGTTGTCTGGCTTTAAACTGTGTAAAATAATATATTATTGAATTCCGGGGAGGGGAGTAGAGGGGAGGCGGGTGGAGGGAGGGCAAGGCACAGAGGGAGACCAAGGTCGGCTCGTTTTGCCCGAGGAGCTGTCGATCAATATCATTTGGTCAATAACTTCTTTATTACTACCACTATCACTCCGAGCAATATAATTTTAAAAACTTTTTTTCTCTGTTCAAATATTGAACCATGTGCCAAGTAAAATGCAAAGCCCCATCACATAAAAGCCAAATGGATGCTTTGCTATTCTAATGTTTGCTATTCAAACATATTCATCGGACTGGGAAAGGAATGAGATGTGCTCCATCTCCATATTATCATTTGTCCTTATTTTATATTTCACATATTGATTACGCCCGTGTTTGCATAATTATCGATTGAGGGTATGACTTGCCAATGTCTGATGATTCTTTAATACAAGCATGAACTCATAATGTGAAAGTGGCAGCTTTGGAAAGAACTTTGCTCACAACCCCTCGTGGCTCGGCGAAAAGATGCTCACAGCCAGAGGAAATTTTACAGATGAGGCAACAGTCAAGATTACATCTGCATTAATCCAACAACACAAGCAGAAAAAGGCTGAAAGAGTCCACATTCTTAGATTTGTTCTTGTATATTTGTTCTATTTTATGATAGAAGTAGTTCATGACATTACCCTTAGTTTTGAGCATTGCGACTTGGTCAGGGGACAGAAGTTAAAGTCATAATGTTTAAGATCAGGTTCTGGTTCTGGCCCCTGTTTCCCAGTAATGGTTGATTTGAGACATTGAGTTCATTTTCTGAACACTTTTCAGCCATTTTCCAAAACAATACCCAAGAACAAGCGCACACGCATTTCAACATTGTTAGTGTCTACAGTTATGATGTTCTTGAGAAACAGCTTTTAAAGTTAAGAAGATTAAAATGCATTTGGGAAACGAGTTTACTAGTCGAAAGGTAAAGTGCCTTTTCATAACAAACATGTCAAAGTCCAGTTCAAAATGATGTGTATTATCTGTACCACCGGGGGCGGCTGCCTTGAGCCGCTATTCCGTTAAAAATGTAACGCAGGAGCAACCGTTGTATCTGTTTACAGTGCAGCCAAACAAGTGATTCAAAGAGATTTAGTTTGATAAAGAAAACCAAAGAAGACATTGAAAAACGTCATCTGACGTCTTAATACTTAACTCAAGATTAAAATGTTGTCTTCCAGCATTATGTGACTTTTGTCTTCTATATTACATCCAGCATGGTCATGCATCACTTCCTATTGAATCCATTGCTGCAAAAATGATGGTCATAAATAGCATCAAAATTGGGGTTTGATAGAACAAAAATCTTAACCTCTTTAGACTCAAATGGTAGTCTGCCCATCTATTGACAGAAACACTGTGTGTTCGATTGATGCAAACCATTTCAAGATCCAGTCACAACAGCAGGAATAATCAATTCCAACAACAAACAAACAACTGATTATTAAACTGAGGCAACTTGCCTATGAAGTCAAAAGATTGTCTGTTTGCATTGGCAAAGGTGAACAGCAGTAAAATATTTAGTCCAAAACGCAATAATAATCCATGGAAAGATGTTGTATTATTCCAAATTAGCCAGCAAATGTGTTAATCTTTTACATTTTCTCTATTATGTTTGTCTAAAGATGGCCGCAGCGCTCCAACCTTTCAGTTGACATCTCACTTGACCAGTTAGGATCTTCCATTTCATCTATACAGCCAACAATAGCCAATGAGAGTCTGTTTTAAAAAGACTGGAATATATATTGAGCAACCTCAATATAAAGAAACCTTCGATTTTAGTGTGTTCTTGCTTCTATTACTCAATGCTGGTAGTGCTTACAGTGATCCTGAACCATGCATGTACTCCCAGTGGTTCAAGAACAGCTCTCAGTTTATTTTGGGTATGCCTTGGATAAGTGTTTTAGGCTAATCTTAACTTTAAAGCAACATTAATCATTTTTTCGTCACTTGGGGGGAGAACTCCAAGCTCGAGCACACCTTTGACATGGCTTTATAAAGTTGTTGTGGCTAATGAGTTAGCAGATAAATTTAGCAGCAACACTGGGATTCATTTGAAATCATGTTTTTAGTGACTTGAGAAATGGAAATGAACAATTCATTTCTAGCTCTATATATGCTTGGGTTTTTATAAGCTAGATGCTACACCAGATAGTTGTTAACTTTGTCAGCATGTTGTTTGGTGCTGGACAGGTAGCAAACAGAGGTTTTATGAAAGATTTTTAGCTGAAAACAATGTGAAGGAGCAGTGATAGTACCAAAACAATAAAGGTGCAGACAGCAAAAACCAAAACAATTTGCTATAAGATGCTAAAACGTTCCATATAGCTGAAGGGAAAGGTTGACTTGGGTGGTAATTCTCTCTTGATTGTCACTATAACTGTATATCCGTCAGTGTATGTTTATCTGCATTTTGAAGTATCGCATTAGAAAGAGGTTGATGCATTTTCTTTTGCAGATTTTCTCAAAAATCGTTAAAAATTTGTCATACATTTGGATGGAATCCAAGCTTATGAGCGGGACCTGTCACATCACACATACTCATCTGAGTAATAGTTCATAGAAAAGTGTTGCTTACTGCAGCCTTAAGGTTTTGTCCCTCTGTTAGAGCAGGACTGGAGAAAAATTAAGCCATCACCTGATTATTTGACAGCTACCACTGTTTTATCATTCTAAAAGTAGTGAAAGAGCTGAGAATATGACATTTTAGCCATTTTTTACATCATCCTCCCCTCTCCACCAAAGTGCGTGGGAGGAATCATGGCTGTCTCTGGCCATCATTGTAGCAGACATCATCTGTGCACAGCCGTTCTGTGCCTACAAATATCATCTCTGCCCTGTCAAAACATCTGAAAAACTAAACTAACTTATGTAACAAATGTTATTAATCACTGAACACCATTGTTAAGCTTTTCAAGGGCAGAGTCTAAATACTGGAGTAAGGTTATTAGCAATTAATTTCAGTAATACTGGTCTTTAAATCACACAGAAACATTTGTAAAACTGATGTGTTTTTTTTATATTTTACAAATTTCTTAAGAAAGCGACAAAAGGGTAAGTTATTTTAGAGTGCAGAGGTTGAGCCTGCCGATCAAGTCTTCTGCCACAGTGACAGTCATCATGCACAGAGAAGGAAGTAGCTCCCCAGAGCCAAACAGTCAATGTATTTTACAGCTCAATCTCAATACTTATTGCTGTTCTATTCTCATTCCCCTCTCTAGCCTTGCTCTGGCATGCATGCTGAAGGACAAAAAAAAGAAACAACAATAAATACAAATGCTAAGAAAGTACAGGAACGCATAAAAATTGCTGGCAGTCTCCCAGACCCTGGGAAAGGATAAGGACTTCTTTACGGCCATGTGTAAAACAGGTTACAGTCTGTCATTTTAAGCACAGAGCGGTCTTTTTAACTACTACATACAGAGGTGTAGGGGAGTCCATAGTTTTCATACTACATACAAAGATGCTGGTCAGTTATGGCGTTTCCAGTAGACCTCCAATAGAACACAATGCACTTTAGTGGATTTGAACATCTATTTGTTCTCCGGAAATGTCTTTTAATTTGCAGCATTCCAGAGTATGTCATAGTATGTTTAAAGAATATTGGGATTTTGTACCTTGGAGTATCTGCAATTCAAACAGAAATCACACTTTACCTAAAATGATAACGCCTGTTATAATGGTATAAATAATGAGAACCATTGAAAAGCAAAATTGTTTGTGCTTCTCTGATCCCTTCATCAAGCTATGCAAATGAGGATTTTCCTTTTCATCCCTCCATGCTCCCAACAGATCAGCACTTCACAGAACAAGTTGGAATTTTCATCTGGTGACAGAAATATAGTAACCATTAAAAAGTTTTCTACTAATTTATCTATTTTGATCACTATGCGTGGTTTTCCTTTTTCTGTATCATATTTTGCATTACTTAAAACGCCTTCCATTGCAAAGCTTCTCAAAATATCCATCAACCGATCCATCCAACTGAATTGTAATAACTATCAGTGAATGGGCTGTAAAAGCAGTATGTAATATCTACGGGGTCTAGCAGAGGCCCCTCATTTGGTGTGGAATTTGAGAGATTGGATAAGATTGACCGGTGACCTCTGATCCCAGTAACTGTTGTATTTGTTGACTCGGCGACCCTCAGGTCTTACCAGGGCTGGAGCCTCAGGAAACCAAACACAGCGAGAGTGGAGGGACTAGAGAGAAAGAGACGGGATGGGGGATACAGACACAGATGATGGAAGTGACAGGGAAAGGGGAGAATTGTGGTGTATTAAAGGGCCAAACAATGAGCTGAAACTTGCTAGAACGCTCCCTGAAGTGGAGTTGCAGATTTGGGTGATGATTCTCTTAAGGTTTATCATTACGAGCGACCCCCTTCACTTTGTCACAATGTTGTTGGATTGCGATCACTGAAATATCAAATAGAAGCTTTAAGCACAAAAAGAAGGAAAGAAAGACAAGGTGCTAAAAGTGTATCAAAACTGCTTGTCAGAAAGGGATTTTGATTCCTGCTATCCACACATCTTCATTGTCGGCAACCGTAACTCAGCCTTACTCACAATTAACATGTGCAGACATGAACTATACAGTACAACTTGCAGCCTAATGAGTCCAGAGTTCTTGGACAGTGTCTAAGAAGAGCAACGAGACAAGAGGAAGAGAAACACACACGGAGGAGACCGCTGAGAGATCGTTGAAGCGACAGCTGATTTCAGTTTCACCATATTAACAGCGGTGTTTTTCTGTAGTTGCTTCCTTCCTCTCCTCTGATCCCCATAATCCCTGCTACAATGAAACATCAACAAAGAAAGAATGGGGGAGGAGGGACAAGGAAAATAAGAAATGAGGGGTAGGGGTCTGCTGGTACCTGCTGCCTCTTGTTTCACTTTCAGGGGGTAAAGAAAGGCTAGTCTCAGCCCCATTTCACATAAATACACATTTACCCAAATATGTAGTCATATACCGTAGCATGTGAGGACCCTGCTGTACATACACACTCTGACACATAATATATTACAGTGTCCGTGCACACACACACACACACAGACACATGTCACATATTTAGACACACACAAACAAACACAAAGAGTAATACCCACAAAAGGACGTGAGCACACACAGCCAGACACGCACACATGAACACACACCTGCACCCTTTCTCAGAAACCTCCGGGGGACTGAAGGCCTTGACCTCGAAACTTTACCTCAGTGTAGAGCAAAATGCTTCCACATTTCCCAAATATTCACGTAGGAGCATGTCCCGAGCGCATGTTTTCATAACGGGCCTAACAGGACAGAGAGAGCCACTGACCCCTGGCTTAATCTTTAACAGACATTTACAGAGCAGTGCAGCACCTGCGTGTATCAGTTGTTTCCACATGTATTTGGATGTATTGCATCGTATGTCTTAACTCAAACCAAGCACTTGCTTATTCTTCATACACCTATTCTCTGTTAGAGCTGCATTAATTGATTTTTTAGTCACTTGGGAGCAACAGCTTATAAATTTGATATATTTGAAGAGTGTTTTTTTTTTTTTTTTTTTTTGGCCACCTGATGAATATATGTCCAATATTCACTCCCCTATCTGACTCTTGAGCTGGTGCTGGCCAAGTGGTGTACAGCGGTGTGCACGCTTTCCCCCCCTTTGGATGAAAACAGCTGCCTGCTGTGGCTGGAAACAAAGGAGGCAGCCTTCCCAAGAAGAACGACAGCAATATCGGCTGTGGTTATTAAGACTGGAGCAAAGGTGGGAGTCAGTACTCTATCACTACTATGTTGTTGTACAGCGACAAAATGTGCAGAGGGAGGAGGTCGGGGTGGGTAGATGGGTCGGCAAACCTCAGACTTTAACACGGGAGACAGCTGTTCCTTTCCTGTTTCCAACTGACAGTCATCATTGTTGTTTTTAACCGTGACCACAACCGTTTCCAAGCCTTAACCATGTGTTTATTACTGCAACCATGACAACAAAACTCTCCTAACCTTAACAAAGTACTTATTTAAAAGTAACCACAATCATTCCCCAAATCTAACCATCTAACCATAATTCGGTTTTTGGGCCTAAACTTCACCATTTCTCTGCAGTGGAATGGTTTTGCACGGAGACATGATGTTGTCTTGCTGGTGCGTTGCAACAGAAAATGCTTTTATGTGTTGCTCCAGAGGGCACGGACAAACAACGTCTTCAGGCAGTGATCTTGGAGGTGTTGTTTTGTACAGCAGTTTATCAGAGCTGTTTTTCTAAAAAAAAAAAAAAAAGCAGCTGCCCGCTGTGGCTGGAAACAGGGGTCATGGGAGCCACGTTCCCTCGACCAGTCACAAAAACAACGAGCCAAAACAGGCTAAAAGGCTTCGTAGAGCAGAATGGTCGGCCTCTGTGGGTTTGTCACTGCGAGGAACATCTCCGACACACTCATTTGATCTATTGATTGGTGCAGCTTTAAAATGCTGCTTCCCCAAAATTGTTTCAATTTTGTGCTAATAATGATGTAAACAACAAATGAAGACTACAGAAAGCTCAGCATCACTTACTTGCACACTTTAAGTTTGAATGACCGTGGCATTGCAGTGGCACCGCCTGTGTCTCAGCTGTGTGCAAACGTGAACATCACGACAATTATGACAGTTGTGCCTTTTGGGCCGTACCCTGTGTGCAGCCTTGCCTGGGCATGATAGATTTACCTGGTAAGGGCATTGTTATTGGGAGTAATAGCTGCAGGACAAATAACTAATTCCTGGGAAACATCCACACCCTCTGTCAGTTTTACTTATACTCTATGTGTGAATCAACAGTGCCCCACTTGATGAAGATTATAGTTCGCACTGCATTTGGAACCGATAGCTCACATTTTCTGGCTTTACAAGCTCATCACACAGAAACCAATGTGCATTTTGGCCAAAAGTACCTTTGATGCATTTCCACCTATTTCTATCCCAAGCTTGCATTCATTGATACAACTAATGTACAGTCATACTAATCCCTCTCTGACAGGGATATAGATGCCAATTTCCATGTAAAAAGGCCTTCATTACAACATTAGATCTCTGGCGGTGTGGTTGTGAAGTTCCACGGGGCTAATAACAGCCCGGAATCTCCTCAGGACCCTGATCTTTTATTCAAGTCAACCCTTGTGCAGTCCAACAAACTTCATTTATATTGCATGTCCTAGTCAGCAGTATGGAGAGATGAATTAGCATACACAGTCGCGGACACAGTGATTACAGGCTGACAGGCGACTTACACGCCCCCCTGCAAAGAGCCGAACATGTCTTCATTTTATTTTTTCCTCTCTTTCCTCTGTCCTTCTATGGCCCGGAGCAGCTGATACAAGGGTTTCTAATAGAGCAGAGCACAGGAGAGACGAGGAGAGGGGGGCTTTAATAATGAATGGATGACATTGGTGATGGGAGAAAGGGGGGGGGGGGGGGGGGGGGGAGTAAAAGAGAGAAAGAGAGAGCTTTGATTAAAGGAGCTTTTGTGCAGCGTTTTAACATGAGTAAAACTCTACTAAATGTATGTTAAGACATTAGTAGTGTTATTGTGAACAGACCATCACCAGTTAGGCTGGCAGGCTATGTTAAGAGCTATAAGATCAGATTTAGCAGGAAATAAGCTCAAATTCTTTAATGCAGAATGTGTCATGCAACACATGATTGTTTTATTTTTATTTTTTTGCACAAGCATGGAAAGAGGTGCAGTTTTCCAAAGCAAACACAGCTAAAAGTGAATAGTTTCTGATAATGGCAGGTTGTGTAAAAAATGATGGGTGATGAATGAATGAATACTTCTGGGCGCCACCCAGCTCAGCTTGGAGAAGAGTTAGATTTAGCGATGCTCAGGTGAGACCGGCTTTCTTTGGTCCCAGCAACAGGTAGCGTGCGTTGTGGCCTGTAAGTAGCCGGTGTAGCCTCGAGGCTTGGCGTTAATTAGTTTCCTTACACATAACAAGAATCATCACCCCGTTGTGAACGGTGACATTAGCAGGAGCTATTATGGTAATTGGCAATTCCATGATAAGCGCCTTCCCAGATGGATGCAGACGCACCACTAAATGACTACAATGAGGCAAGCAGTTGCATGTTGGCACCGACTAGTGGGAACCTTATCAGAGAACGTATCAGCTGGACGGTGCCATGTGTGTTAGCTGTAACACCTCTAACACCAACACCTGTCCTACTGACAGAAGGTGGACTCTCCTGACATACTTATAGCAGTAGGTGGTGCAGGAGTAGGAGCAGAATGTGAATTTATTTATGTATGAAATATGGTGTATTGGGATTGGGTCTCACGGGTTAATTAGCGGTCAGCACTATATAAGGTAGGAACCTTTCTGTGTGCGGTCAGGTGTTTCACCCGGAAGACAAACAGTTTTGACCGCTGAAGCAAAATGGTGTTACACGTGTTGATGTATGGAGAGTGGAGGAAACCTGTTTGAATTTATGTTCGTTGACACAATTTGTATTGGAAAAAAATGGATGAAGTCTCCAAATGGCAAGTTTGACTACGATTATTATTCATCAGACACGGTAACAGGACCGCGTCAGTTAGCTTATGCAGGTGCAGCACCTCAGTGGCTTAAAGCCTCGGCTTGGCCTCTACACTGGGTTTTGAACCTTTTAATGTAAAATGCCCTCCCTGTATCAGGATTGGGTTTTCTTTGTGTGCTGCAGTTTCCTCCCACAGCCTAAAAGACACATACTCAGCCAATGCATCTATATATGTGTGCTATGTATATGTATATGTACTGCCTCTTGCCCAACGTGTGCCCTCCATGATCCTGCACACTATAAGTGGGCATACAGATGAATGGATGGATGGATGTATTGAAAAACTAATGAAAGTGAGTTGAGTTATTTCTTTTATTGATTGGTTTGATTCAGTGTTGTACAGTAGAACAGGTAAGTGTTGTGATTATTAGTTTTCTGGTGTGAATGGTCTCTTTGCATGTGATAATACTCTCAGTCAAACCTGCACTAGAATTCAGAGGCATCTCCACATACCTTTTTCCTTTACCTCGATTTCATCAAGTGTAATGTTCTCTGGATGTTTGCACTCACAGAGCTACACAGATTCACAATCGGAAGGTGACCAGTGCAACCACAGCTCGACTGCAGCGGCCGGGTGTCAGAGGCCTTTCTCAACACCCAGAGCGGTGATGAGAGCACAGCAAGTGTTGCTCTTTCACTTCCTTCACCTGCTGGGGTCAAACCACTGACCCGTATGTTCACTCATCTAATGGCGCACTGAATTCCTTGTTATTCTCCACTCCAGTTTTCTGTCCCTGTTCATGGATTTCTACAACGTTTATGCGTTCTGGCCTTCATTACTGAGCAGAGAGAGGCAAAAAGAGCAGGAGAGGAGAAGCAGAGAGCTGAAGACTGAAGAGAGAAGATGAGAAATGAAGAGATTTGGGCGAGGAATTCAACATGGGTGTGTGTTAATGTTCGAGCGGGAGTCAGTAAAAAAGGGAACAGTGTGTGTGTGTGTGTGTGTGTGTGTGTGTGTGTGTGGAGAGGGGTTGTAATGTATTCAGGACAGGCTTGGCCAACCACTGCTATCAAAGGGACCTGCCTGACGAACTGTAATAACTGGAAAATTATTTTGATAGCCTGAAACAATCTTGGATATCACAGAACTTTATTAAAATAATATCAAATCAAATTAGCCTGTATCCCCATAATGAATTAAGTAACAGGTTACGCCGATATTAATCTCCTGGCTGGCTCGCAGGCATGACGGCTTCAGCATTTAATCAGGGCTACCGCTCTCTCTCTCTCTTTTTACACACAAATCCAGGAGAAGTCCTCGACAAGCCGACAGCCCCGTAGCTGTGTGACGGTTAAGCGAGGAAGGCTTCAAAAGACACACACCCTCTCTCTCTCTCCCCCCCTCTAAATAAGAAGGGTGATTTTGCCCCCCCCACCCCCTCGTCACTCGCCCCCGGTGAGGTTATTCAAGAGCAGAGGAATCAGTGTCTCGGATGTGTGTGTGTGTGTGTGGGTTTAGGGGGTTCTCGGGTGGGGGTGTGGGGGAGTGGGGTCTCGGGAGAGTTGTGATTAGCAGCTGACCCACAGGGAGGGAAATAAGAACGCTTCCTCACATCTCTCCCTCCTTTTCCCCTCGCCTTCCCCATCTTTACGCCAGACTGATGTAAATTTAAAGGCTCATTCAGATCTACAGTCTATGGGAGCGGTGGGTGCAAAATGCAAAAAATCGTGTTTTATTGCCACATTTTATCCCAGAGGTTAGCTGCAAAATAAAAACGACATAAAGCTGCACTTGGCAACATTTTTATGTCTCATCAGGCTAAAAGACACCGTGACTCATCAGTAGAGGAGGGTCTTCCATCTTTGTTTGAAATACTTTAGATTTGACCTTTAAGTCAAACCTCGTTCTCACATGTTGAGTCCAAACTACTTAGCACACACAACAAACTGAAACTTGAAGATCTTGAAGATAAAATAGAAAGCAATGTCAATTTACTTCACCAGGTTAATTTAAGCAGTAACAATAGTGTTACCCAGGGGCCCTGGGTACGTCCTGGAACAGTGTACTTTCAGCAGTCAAAAATCAGTGTCTTGTTCACTCATTCGCTATGTTCTACATCATGAGTCCTGTTTGTCCAGGGGAGCAGACACTGTGGAGGACAAATTTTCAATTTTAAAAATAAAGTCATTTAGGCGTCATTAGCACATTATTGTTTAATAGTTCCCTTCCTTTTTTTTGTTATATTTTTACTTAGAAATGTAATGTCATTTTTATTGTGTTAGATATTTCTAGAATACAAAACCCACAGTTCAACGAATGAGTCCTTATCTAAAAAAAACCCCAACAACTTTTCCTTCAAGATCCAAGAAAGCAAGCAAAAATACTCAGTTTGAGACTCAATACAACAGTTAACCAACAAAAATAAACCCAATTGATGCCTGTTGCATCTATTTGCATTAACAACACTCTGACAGCTCTCTTGGTGCTGCCGTCGGCTCCGGGGAACAGCCAGCGTTGGTGGCGCAGTGGTTTGATGGCAGGTCCAAGACTAGAGAGGATGGAGCTGGGGAGCTGACTTTTTTGGCTGGCTCATTGCCAGGGGTTGGCAAGCTTATTAACAATCACACTCAGGACAGACTGGGATTCTTCCACTGGTGAGTTATGTGCACATTTCGTGGGCCAGATGTGAAGCTTTGACGGGCTGAACGTGGCCCGCGGGCCGCCAGTTGATGATCGCTGTCCGACATAATAATTCAGTAATTAACTCTTTATTTTTCGTGAACTCATGAGTCATTATCATTTTTGTCATCATTGACAGATGCAGTGTTGCGTGACTGACTTTTTTTTGCATGCACAGTACCACAGCACATGGACACTGAGAACCTGGACCCTCAAATCAAATGGTGGAAGAAAATATAATGCACAATATTTCACAGTGATTTTGGACACAGACCGAAAGTATGAGTTTACACTTAAGGTTGAGCCCTGACTATTGTCCCACCCCAACGCTCTGTTTCAACAGAAAGTACATTACATCACATTGAGAAGCAATGGTTGTATTTGAGGGGACCTTTAAGAGCACAAAGCATAACTGTGGACTAAATACGAGAGGCCCGATGAGTAAGCATGCTTTCCACACAGATTCCTCTGACGCGGGCACTGCCTGAACGGTCCACTTCTTAGTTAGCTCAAAACTCACATGCTGACCTCTTTTACAAACATCAGCTTTGTTGAGTTTTGCCAAGGGAGGCATTCAACCATCAGCACCGTCAACATCTGTCTTCCGGGGCTTTATGTTTTTTTGACTAGCCCTGAATCTTTCTGACAGAGGAAAAAAATCTATAATCATGGCAAAATGTAAATACTTTAATTCCTGACCAGCTCCAGCCCTTGCTGCTGCCTGTGAGTGGATGTAGAAAGACTGAGGGGTTGGGCGGTGCAGGGTGAGGCCCTCGTGAATACAAGCTCAGTCAGTCCATCTGCAGCCCTCCTTTGGCATGGACACATGGTTTGCAATGCTGCCTCTGTTTGCGTTCACACAGCAGCATTAACAACCATACACTAAAAAGTAAAGGTGTGAACAAAAAATCCCACTGGCGACCTTAATGCCCCTAAATCTGAGAACTGCTGATTTATTGACTAATGCAGCTAAACAAACCCTATCTGCATATCTGTGACATCTGCTGCTGGTGCATGCTGACATTTTTGCTGGCGTATGTGGCGAAGCAATGAACAGTGTTTCAAGTAATACATGAGGGGTGGATGACATGGCACGCAACGCTGACCTTAGCCCTGGGCTTAGCCCCTGACCTTGTCAACGCCTAGAAACGCCCCTGCATTCAACAAAAGGATGTGAAGGATAGTTTGGCTCCTCAGTGGGATGGAGCTAATGCCCTGAGCCTAATGGAGCCCTTCTTGCCTATCCCAGTGCCTTCCTTCTTCCCAGTGCCAGAAGGAAGCCACTTCAATAAGCATGACCTAGTGGTCTAAGCCAAGGTTGGTTACCACCTCCACTACACCAGTGTCATCCATGCTGGAGCTAGAGGTGCACCAATCCAACCTTTTCACCCTTGATCGAGATTCAAGTATCCCAACTCAGGGGTATCTGTCAATACCAAATCCGATGCCGTTTTTTCTCACAAATTTAAATTGGAGCGTCAGATAATATGGAGCCAAGTGTTTGTGTGAAGTGTGAATATCTATTCAGTGCAGATCTGTCACATCTGGTCTAAATCAGATCCACTTAATGAGGTCATCATTGGTGCAAATACCAACATATTGGATCGGAGGTTACTTAGCTGGAGCCCAGAGGAGGGAGGTGACGTCAAAACCAAACCAAAAAAGCTTTGAGGTCAATTGAAGAGAGGGTCAAAGAGCGAGAGGCTAGCCTTTATATACTGAGGAATAAGGAAAAAGTGAAAATATTTTCCTGCTGCCTTTGGCTTCTCTAAAACAGCTGTCTCTCCATCCATCCCTCTTTTCTGGAACACATAGGCACAAGTGGTAACACTGAGGTCAAAACGCACTAATTTGGGTTGGCCGCTTGTTCAGAGGCACCATTTACACATCATTAACATGTCTCTTATCTGAATTGTGGCTCAGTATTATTTAGCTGAATTACAATTTCAACTGAGAGTAAAACGTGCCTCGATATGGGCAGTGTTTTTGCAGCTTTTTCGCAGTTACATTTTGTTGTAAAACATGGTCAAATATGCCTCGGACGACCTCGGTAGTTCACAAGTTCATCAGCATTTGATCGTGCAGGGTCAGAAATGCACGAGCAGCTGATCTTCCGCAGCACCACTGCTTTTAAAACCGTTGTCCTGAGCCTGGTGTCTCGAGTGCAGCTCATGAGGAGGTGAAAAAGGAGAGTCACTGTGCCTCTTCTTTCTTCCCCCCACCACATCTTCTTATTCTGCGCCCCCCCCCCCCCCCCCCCCCCCCCCCCCCCTGTCCTCCACCTCAAACCCCCCCCGGCTGGTATTGCTGTCGCTTCCCTCTTATCTGTCCCCCGCCTGCCGTCTTTCTTCTGCGCCCCCTCCTTCTTGTTGTGTTGCCCGGCGGACTGCGCCACACAGCCCACCTCGGGGTGGGAGGGATGGTGGGGACACTAAATCTTTTGATGCAGCCGTTTGTGGCGATAGCATCTGAACTCGCTGCGCCTTTGCCAGGCAGCGCTGACAGATGTAGCAGGACCCCCTCCACAGCTCCCAGCTATTGTATATCTATTACCGCTGACGCTCCCTCTCTGTGTGGATGCATATACGTGTATGTGCAATCCAAACAAAGGCAGCGCACAAACATCTTTATGAACAAATCTGTCACATGCATCAAGCCACGCATCCAGAGTCACACACACCAAAGTTCATACCTGCACACACACACACACACACAAAAGGAAAATAAAGTCATGTCACTCATATTCTCTTATTCATATCATACAAACCCATCTTTCCTATTAGAGTCCCAGCACTTAGAGAAGCAATAGTGAAATATGAAGCATTTTATCTTGCATCCCAGGTACATTCATTCCTGCGCGTCAGGGCGTGTACGTCCTTGAACTCCTGCACTTGGTACACACACACACACACACACACACACACACAACCCGGGCTCCGTGCAGATTCCCTTTTTATGGTCTTCAAAGAGTGACACATTCAGTCTGGAAATAGAGCTAAGACAGCGAACGACAAAAACGTCACAAAGTGATGCATTTCCTAAGTGTCCCTGCACCCATATGGTGACACGTTTCAATGACAGCATGAGGCGACGGAATAACCAGCCGCACATTCTGTGGAGAACTTTGAAGGAAAATGGCACTCACTTCCGCGACGGGAAAGCTCGTGTTTGAGGTACACAAAGCAGATGAGTTGTGGCTGATTAGCCGGTTGAAACCGAATTCAAACGGCTCTTCCTCTCAATGTTTTTGGAGAGCTTGTGCACGTGTGTTCGTATGTGTACGACTGACAATGCTCGTGCGCCAGCATGCATATGTGTGTATGTGCCGTTTCCTCCACTGGGGGTTTGAGTGTGTGCCATCTGGCAGCTCGGGAGGATGAGGAGGCTGGGGGCTGCTTCCCGTTATGATGGCTCCTCCGCCCCCTGTGCCCTCCCCTCTGTGGCCCCAACAGACCCTTGTGTCCCCGACTCAGCGCCTCCACACAGACGTGCCATAACACACACACACACATTGCCTTTGTCTTTTCACCTCCTTCCTGTCCATCACCAACTCTACTTTTGTTGTTGGGTTCAAGAGTTTGAACTTTAGTCTTGAATAAGTTTTTTTTGGCCTCACACAAAACTTCATCAACAGCCTTTACTCCACCAAAAACACCAGAACATAGATGCCATTAGCAACTATTACATTACATATATTGTACTAACTATAAGTGATTATCAAAGAAAATATAGCATTTTTTTTGTTCTTTTAATTCCTAGAGGTAGACTGTCCTGTGGTGATACTGACTATTGCTTTTCAAGTTTTTAATTTTTTGTCAAATCAAACTGTTTTTTGGTTTTGTTTTCCAACACTTGAAACAGCTATGTTCACGAGGAGCTCGACTATGCAAAGGAAGGTCGTCTGAGGGCACACGGGAATCCTGTGGTGTGTGAGTGTGACCGTGGAGAGAGCCTAGCTGTGTAGCTTTTCAGTGAAGCAGCTTTTGTTTAAGGGTTATCCTTTTGTTTGATGGGTAAATTGTTTGGATGTCTGTTTTAATAAAGAAAAAAACATTCATCTAGTGCCTTAATTTAAGACAAAGTCATGAAAAATTGTGTTTTATTTTAGGGTTTTTTTCAGATTAAATTTAGATTAAGGTTCAAACTCTTAAAGTCAGCTCAATCGATAGACTTTAAGTAAGTTTGCCTTAAATGAATAAGCACAACTTGCTTCAACGTTGGCATTTTCATTATCATTTTGGCTAGTTTTAGGGCCCATTATGGTCTTCCCGTTGCTGGACTTTTATGCTTGTTTGATTTTTAGCAAAGCAAAACTGATTTACCCCATCAGCAGTTCCTTTGTTGTTGTTGCTGTTGTTGTTTAATACGAAACAATTTGATTATATCAAGAGTATTTGGCCCTTTTCGGGTCGGGCAGTTTTTGTGACGCACTGACAGCACAGCATGAGAGATAAAAACAAAAAGCAAGCCAGAATGAGGGATGGGTGACCACTTTAACTGTGATAATCAAATACAAACAATATGTTGATATGCAATGTAATAAATATAAGAAGATATGCAAAACACAGGACAGTACAAAAGTAAGCAAGTATCAGCATCAATGGCGGTACACGCACACACACACACACACACACACACACACACACACAGACATACACACACGTAAGAAATAAGTACCAGGTCCAAATCATCATCTAGCCCCTTTTAAGCAGCATCTCCTGCCCCTGTGCTTCACCCAGGTGGCATCATGTGAACAATGGGCTAATGAGATTTAAGGATAGGGGCCTGAGCAGCTGCCAAATTACTGTGAACCAAGAGAAAATCTTCTCCCTGTTCCCTCTCTCTCTTCCCTCCACTTCTTCTTTTTTTTATTATTTTTTACACCCACCCATATTTGTCATTCAAACCGGCTTTAATGGAGAAAGATCTTTGCATATGTAAGTGACAGAGCTGGAAGCCCATTACCAGCATTCAGTGGAGCACTGTGGAGAGGCCCTCTCCAGGTTTGGATTACTGACCATTAGGGCTTATTTCTGCACCGTCTCCAAGCAATTATTCCCCAACAACCCCCCCCACACACACACACACGCATACACACACACACACACACACACACACACACACACACACACACACTCCCTCACCTCCAACACATAAGCATCACTCCCTTGTCCCCTCGCCCCATCTCAATTTAACCATTTCACATCTTGAAGAGTCACATCTTGGAGAGTCTCTCTCAGTGTAATATCTGTCAGGGTGTTGACTCATACATGCATGTTGTTCAAAGCCCCTCATCTGCTCCCAGCATGGTGGCCTCGTGTGGGGTGGATGGCGGTGGTGATAATGAGGATATTGACGATGATGATGATGATGATTAGGTCGAGTCAGTAGAAAATAGCTCCCAGTGTGTATGCGCACACCTGTAATTAATGTTGTCACCCAGGTTCCGCTTCCTCTCTAATGAAGTCATCGGAAAAAAAGAAATACTGCGAGAGAAGCGGCCGGATTTGCATTTTGACAGCGGAAACATACAATATGTTTTGGCACATCTATGATGAAAGAAAGGAAATTATAGTCTTGGCTTTCCGTGGCTTTATTTACGTGTGTGTGTAGAGTATAAGTGAAGAAGATCGAGTGAAGGCAACAAAAGAAAGACCAGGAAACAGCAGGAGAGGGAAGAAAAACAACTATAACTTGTTCAAGAATGTGTTCATTTGTTGATCTGTGTGAGTATGCATGCTTGTGTTTGTGTGTGTGTGTGTGTGGTGCCAGGTGAAGGCTTTGAGCGAGTGTTGAGCTTCGACCTGGTAGTGTGAGAGGCACAGTAACCTGAAGGCTAGTTAAGATCCACATGACATTGGCCCATCTCCAACAGCTGTGACCTAGCTGCCCACACACACATACACACACATACACACACACACACACATCACGTGGGAAAAAAGGGAAAAAAATCATGGTTGGGTTGCATGATTTGCACACACACACACATGCAGATACTCAAGATGCAAAATATATTAAAAAACAAGAATAAACTAAGGGCTTATGGTGCAGCAGCAGAGGCTGCACATGTACCTGCTGGAGCTGCTTTGCAGCTGATATGCACCTCCTCTAAAAGTCTAACTACACATTGTTGCAACACCTGCTCTGAAGATAACACAAGGAGTCCACAAGAACTTTGATTGACTGCTTGTGTTTTCAACATTAGCATAGCTCGAGAAAGACTCAGTTTTTTTTTTGCCCTTTCATTAACACACATTAAGCAAAGACAAGAAACCTCCGTCTCGCTGTGATCACAGCTCTCTGTGAAAGAATGGACATAAACGCAGCGGCTGCATAGGAGCAGTCTTATATTCAGGAATAGACTATACCTGTAACTCCAGTTCTATTAGTATATCATAGCCCACAACAAAGTAACTGAAAGAATACGAACACAGTCATATAGAGAATACAATTTAAGCCTTTTACAGCCTGATCATGATCTTGTGTACGGACGCACCGTTACCAATACCGGTAAAACACTGTGCTCATGTACGACTTTACGGCAAGATGACATTAACGTTCCTTCAGCAGAGCAGGTAGGCAGGGGAGGAGCAATGTCAGCAGTTTGAAGGTGTTGACAAAAGTAGAGCAAACCACAAACTATGCTCGGCCAAATTGTCAATTTAGCAGAAACTGCCAATTGCTTTAATGAGCAATTTGATCAAATAACTAAAGAACCAACGCAACACAAAATTTAAGGAGTTTGTTAATGGTAGCAGTGGGAAACAGCAATTACCAATTTTTCAGCAAATGCAGCAGAGTGAGAGGAAATGTCCAGAGACAACCAAGAGAAGCCCAGTTTTGTCCAGTACATTGCGCATGATGACCAGTCACTGACAGCTGTAGATAATTCAGGATTTTGTGGTCTTCTTAGTGGACTGGAGCCAAGGTTTGAGATTCTCAGCTGCCACCACATCACAAAAACCGTATTACCAAACCAACCAAGTCTCTCATCAAGCAGAAGCAGGCTCTGGGAATATTCAGGTCCATATTTGAACTCCTTTCGAATGGTCACTTGTGGAGAAGACTACATCTGTTCCAGCTCTGTTTGGGAGTTGACCTGAAAAGTAAGCTCATCTGATACTTTGGCATTAGAGGTGATTTCTGACATGACCGTGCCTCAGAGAAACAGACGAGGACCATGGCACCAAAACAATAAAGGAACTTTAGCTGTAGCCGGCAAGAGATGCTTCACAGATATCAACAGTACTCGATCCAAGGGAAATTGTGTGTGTGTTTGTGTTACATAGTCAGTGGGTCCTACGGTTTAACACTCCTGTTGTCTTCGGGTCAATTTTGACCCGTTTTCAAGTGTTTGCATATCATAACTATGGTTTTCTCTGATACAATTGCTTGAAAATGACATGGATGGTTCCATACTATGGTCTTTGCAATTAATTATGACTATATTCTTTGAATTATGTGTGTTTTATTAAAATTTATAGCATCTGTGGTCTTCCCGGTCAAATTTGACCCGGCCACAATAAGTGGTATAATGGATCATACTATTGTGCTTTCCAGTACAATAAACACACACATGCACACACACACACGAGCGCACACACACACACACACACACACACACACACACACACATTTATACTTCATGCTTTATAAACAGTCAAACCACACCGGGTCAATTTTGACCCGGGAGGACAACAGGTGTGACTATTTGCTGCCATTAAAAAAATTTACATTATTTCAAAACAGTGTCCAGACTAAACTTTGACATATGCCAGTCTGTGATAATACATCAATTTATGTGCCTCAGATCATAACCATAGTCGAAATAATCAGAATTTCTGTTTTTTTTTATTAGAAATTAAGTGTCATTTTTTATAAATTACATCTATGCATTTCTAACTGCTGTGTTGTATTGTGTCATGAGTTTACCACAGTGGACCTGAAGTTTTGTCTTTCTTCATCTCTGTTCCGCTTTGCAACAGTTTGTTTTCAGTTGGTTGATTTTCTGTTTTCTCTGTAGTATATTATGGGATTAACACTTCATGTAATGCTCATTGTAAAGGAAACTAAGCTGTTAAAGGAAGTTTAGGTTTAGTTTCCAAAATTAGTTTTTGATCTTTCACAGATGTGGTGTAAAGTGAAACAGAAGTTGCAAACAAATAATTTGCAAATATTAGCAAATGCTTTGCGGCCATTATAATTTGTTCAGCTCATGTGTTTCTTCTCTTAAGGTGTAAAGTCTTCAAACCCAACCTCTTCTTCTTACTTCATAATACAGTCCTTGATTTTAACAGTACATTTGTACTCCCAGTTGTAGCTTTGAAAAATGAACTCAAACTAAATTAGCTTTGAAAAATGAACATCAGCATCAACAACAGCATCGCCCAAATTATTTTGACAGTATGGAGTTTGATGTATAAAAATGAAACAATTTTGTTCAAAATGGACAAATAATCTTTAAACATTTTAGAACCTATAAACCTTTTAAAAGCCTATATTTTTTGTTTATCTCAAAACTTATTTTCCAATTGTTTATGTAACTAAATTGCTAAGAAAAAATGTGATTACAGAGCAAATTGCTTTTTTTAATTGTATGCGTATGAAGAACAGCAGCAACAGATGCTTCTCTGGTATTCTGATATTTAAAAAAACATGAACAATGAGCTTGTAATCAGCCGTCCACAGGGGACACCAGCAGCAACAAAGGAAGCTGGAAGACTCTGCGACTTGTCTTCAGCAAGTTTTTAGTGCAAACAGAGGAGGCAGAGGCCGCTGCAGTGAAGTCTGTTGGCGGCCTTGGCAGCTGGACCTTCATCATAGGAGCATGGAGGTACTCGTCCATCAAAAGACCAAGCAGATGGATTTGCATTCACAGAAAGAGAAAGTAGTCCTCCATCAGATGATCCAGCAGCTGGTGCATTTGTACAGACGTCTTTAGCTCGAGCTCCATCAGAAGACCAGGCAGATGGATTGTCCTCATAGGAGAGAGAAGGTAGACCTCCATCAGAAGATGTGGCAGCTGGGTCTTCCACGTAGGAGCAAGGAGTTATTTGTCCATCAAAACACCCAGCAGCTGGATCTTCATCTTAGGAGAAAGAAAGTAGTCCTCCATCAGATGTCCAAGCAGCTGGTGCATTTGCATTGACGTCTTTGGCTTGGGATCCATCAGAAGACCAGGCAGCTGGGTTGTCCTCGTAGGAGAGACAAGGTAGTCCTCCATTAGAAGACCTGGCAGCTGCAACTCCTTCACAGGAGTAAATGACTGGAATTCCGTCGGATGACCCTGTGGTGGGACCACTGTCATAGAAGACAATGGCTTTATCCCATCAATAGACCTGGTGGCAGGGGGCTCATCTTTAAAAGCAGGTACACAGGCCCACTGACTAGGATCTGCTGTAAGGATACTCGGGACATTGTGATGAACGGTGGTGCAGAGCTTGTCCTCACATTCAGCAGCCTCCCCTTTAGGATCTGGATCTGGATTTGGAAACAGATTCATTTCTGTTGATCCAGCACCTACCTGTGAGAGACAGGTGATTCTTTATTCATACAACACAGGACAGAGTACCTACATTAACCAGGTCATCCGGAGAGCTGGGCAGGTCAACCTTTTCTGATCTTCTGGTCTTCTGGTCTTCAGCAAGGTAGAGGAAGGCCAGATACAGCTGACTCCCCACACCTCTATAGCCCCAGTGAAGGGAAGGCCGAGGGCAACTTCTGGAGCCCTGAGGGGGGAGACAAGAACCAAAGATGAGAATTTTTTTGACAAGCTTTGAGGACTAAGAGAACAAACTGCTTAGCTTGATTAGCAGATGAGCCGTGAAGAATGAAGACACCTGTATCCAGCTGACAGACGCTCCATCCTGACGTTTGGAGGCTGGACTGGCTTAACCAATCTCTATTAATTTTACCCTGAGGGTAAAATCCAACATAAATTCAGCGAAATGCAATTTATTTTGCTTTAATTAACTGTGTTGATTAATGCCAACATGAAGATATTTCATATAGTGTCTTGACTGATCTAATTATACTGACTTAATTTACTTACGGCAATGTAACGTAGCTGTTGGCCCTCCGTTACCCAACTGTATTTAGTAAGACCAACTAACCAGACCAACCATCTTGTGTATGTTTGCATCATTTACCGTGCACAACAGGTGGTGCAATTAATCACTGAATAATTAAGGTACATATTTTCAACTATTTAACAATAGAACACAAGGTTGTTTTTTTTTTTTTTTTAGGTCTCACGGCAGAATCCTCAAACAGCCGAGCCTCTTCTACCAAATGTGTAACCATTTGATATAAATGCTCAGTTCTTGCATTGGAGAAACTGAACTGTTGGTCTGATGACGGACAAAAAGTTAGGGGGTCACCAAAGTAAACAAAAACAAGAATGTTGGCGCCGTTTGCAGTAAATGCAGTAGCTGTTGCTGTTTTACTGCGAACCACAAATTTCAACCTGCAGGTAGCACAAGAGGTCAGAGGATCCCCGAGGTCATAAGGATGCATCCTCTGGGGACCACTGGCAAACTATCTAGTATTTGTTGAAATATGTCAATATTTGTATGTTCTAAAATAGAACATACAAAATAAAGAAAAACTGCAGTGAAATTTGCTCATAAAACATAGAAATATATTCAGGCATTCATTTACGTACACACACGCACGCACACACACATGCACACACACACACACACACACATACACATCACGTTCTGAAGCCAGTCTATCTCAGATGAAGTCTGCATGATGAAATTACTCCAGTATAAACACATCAAAAGTTGAGCACCTCAATTATTTAAAAGCACAGTGAGTGCATCGTTAAGGACACAGTAATTATCCTCCATCTTAATGAAGTTTTCATTAAGACATCTGCATTATGCTATCTGTCTCCACAGAGATTTAATATTCCCACTGTAGGCAGGTAATGCCGGTGCTCCAGTCATTTATAATAGAACTGCATTGTGAACTTGTGAAAAGGTGTACTTTTAATCAGAGGCTGACAAAGTGGGGTTTTGAGACCCAGGGTGAGTTTGATTTCACTGCTATTCATTTTTAAGTGTTTTTTAGTGAATGAACATTGTTCATTTAGTAGCTGACATAACAGGGGAAGGGGAATTATGATCACAGATTTCACTGATTCAGAGGTGCAGGAAACCAAATGTTTCTGCCACAGGCAACAGCTGCTGGTGTGTCTTCAAATTCAGCTATTATATATTTAGCTATTTATTTAAACGTGAACAGCGCAGAGAGTTGACAAGTGAAAAGACATAAACAGATACTTTCAGGTTGAAAACACTGAGGCTGGCCTGAGCTTCTCGAAATTACTGATAATTAAAGTTTATTGTATCAAGTCCAGATTGAGTGCACATACACTTGACATTTAGCTTTTTTAGCTTTCCTTTTATACTTTTATTTTTACTTTTATTTGATTTACTTTTCATTTAATATTGGTTTGTATGAATAGAAACATAAAATTATTATTTGCTCAATGAGAACAGAACAAACTATAAGCAAAAGGCAAAAGTCTCTGTGCCTTGACCTCCACGGATGACACTGCGTTAAGATGTCAACATAGCCCCTGGTTGTGATGGAAATGACCATTGCCCATATGATGACGATATGATGGACAAAGTTTCTGTCCAGTGAGGTTGTGAGAGAGACTCTAAGAACTAGGAGATAAAGGTTCTTGAAGGCAGACCTTCACAGACATGGCCACATAACAACATTTACACCACATGACATGTCAACCTGCGACAACTCGCAACCATGCAGATGTGACAAGCAGGAATTGCTTTCTACAGTGACACAACTTTTTATTTTATTTCATTGGAAAATGGCACTAAACATGTCCACTGTGCAGTACCTATAACAAGGTTAAGGGTTGCTGGCTTTGGAATGTAATATGGACACACACATGTTGCAGGTAAGTGTTGGTCAGAATGGGCCACATCTTTTCTCTGTGGCCTCAGTGGATCATACCTTCTTTTTGATGTGAATTAGTCCTGGAATTGCTAATCCTTTCTTTCCCTATGAATTTGGCAGCGGTGCAAAACTTGTGCTGCTGTGGTCCTGGGAGGCAAACAATGCTTGGAGGAGGAAAGCGAGATGAGAGAAACCCAACGGAAGCCTTTGATCCTGGAAGATATTAGCGAGACGCAAAGAAAAGAGAAAGGCAAGAAAGACATGTTGCATAAATACAACTTGGAATCAGAATACAAATCGCATTGAAAATGTATGAGTATTCTTTTTACCTTTTCTTCCTTTCTCAATCTTGCATTGTAATTAGCAACACCAGTAGAGTCTGTATTCCCCCTAACATTGTAAAAAAAGCAAAGCAAAGGGGTGGGGGTAGGGGTGTCACTGAATGTTTAGATCAAGAGGAAATGTGAAACGCTTTTTCAAAGTTGCTTCAACATATTTATATGTCTCAAAATTAATGATAAAAGAAAAAAATCAAATGAGAGATTATGCAAGGGCACAGAACAGAACAGGGGAAATAAAAGACAGGATTAAATTCAAGTTGTTTTTTTTTCCTTCTTCTTGCAGGGGAAGTTTTCTTTTTCTACATTGTTAATTTTTTCATCTTTGGTACATTATTGAGTTGTTTCCTCAGGGGTGATAGAGAAGTGCTTGCTCGGGCCAAGCCTCCCTAATGATGCCTTTGCAGGGACGTCAGCACTGTGTTCAAAGGCAGAACTCCAGCCAGCTGACCCAGCCATTTACAACCTGACAATGAGCAGCTGTAATTGAAAAGTGTTGGAGGAAAGACGCGCACGCTCACACACTCACACTCTCCCTCTCTCTCTCTCACACACACACACGAAAACCCTTCTTGTGATTATGGTAACTAGCTAACACTGTGGCGACTCATTTGGGTGCTCTTAACAGGCTATAATGCCACTCACAGACCCCTACCTATTTAGCATGCTAACAAGCTAACAAAGCCTTTCCATTACTGTAACACGGACGAATGCAACGCACACCGCCTTGTCCATCTAATAGGAGGTTATGCTAATAAGCTAACAAGTGTCATTGCGTTGTGGTAATGTAACATGGCCTAATGCCATATAGCTCCCATAGCATAAGTTCATGCTAACAAGCTAACGAGCTCAATCTGCTGCTGTGATAAGGGTCCAACGGGGCACACTGACGCCTATTCAAACATGAGTTAAAATGCTAACGAGGTAGAGTCTCAGTCCATTACTGGAACATGAACTAATGCTAATCAAACTGACCTCATCACTGGCATTAAGGGGACAATAGAAAGAGGCTTTCCGAGGCCACGGTCCTGACATTTTGCAGTCAAAGCCAACAGAAATGTAAATTCAATTTTAAAAATTAAAAAGTGTGAAGTATTTCCTTAGAGTTTATTTTAGACAGGAAACCTTAGCAGCTCCATCACAATATCCAGACATGGGGCATTAAACCCATTGCTTGAAACCCAGTGTATTAATGAAAAGCTTTATCATATAGATTAGACCTACAGGCCTACTAGTGTGGCCTATGAAATATTAATGTTATAGCAGTGGTACGCAAATGGTTAGAGTCTTACAGTTTATAAGAAAACTTTTGATGATGATTTAAATCATAAATCTACTGTAGTTAACAATGTTGGTGAAATGTATGGATGTGTAAATCACGATGAAAAATGACGTTACATTATCTAACGCTGCCCCCACTTGAAGATGGGCTTGCAGACCATGACTGTCATTCTGCAATTGAACAGTGCACAATGCTGACATGAAGTTTAACAAACTTACCAGATGAATAACACAAATGAATTCTGTGCATTTCATTCAAATGAAACAATTTTCCCACAGCTCTGATTCCACGGCTTTAGAATATTTGACCTTAAGACATCTGCATCAGCAACGATGCTTTTATTCAGCCATAAATGAAGCAGGCCATTGTTTATCGCATGTGGATAACCCATCAATAATATCTGCAGTTTTGTTACACACCACAGAATGTACCATTGCCAAATGAGCATTAGCATTAGCTGCGTAAATCTGCTGGTCCAAACGTAGAGATGGGAAAATTACTTTTTCTCTCATATATATTATAAGGAAGAAAATATATATATTCTTCCAACATAGCAAGCAACGCTGCAGTCATACCTGTCCTTTTATAAAGCGTCTTAAGTTCTGCCTGGCCAAGTGAAGGGCTATCACACAGAAGACTCCTTGCCCTGGGAGTAGATAGATGTGTGTATTTGGCATCACATCCACCCATCCTTTCATCCTGTCCGTCCCCCCTCCTTTGCTCTGCTCCCGCCACCACACAGCGCCTGCTATCCAAATAGAGAGATCTGGAGGAGGAGGGGTGGCAAGGTAGCAGGCGCCCCAAATGTAAAGCGTACGCAATCACTCAGATACAAGTGGCACCGCTAAAAATTGCCTTCATATATCAGCTTATGGTTTACGGGCTGTGGCAGAAAGGACGGCAAAAGGTCAGGTGGAAAAACATATAGACGTGTCAGAGCCACTGCTCGGGGCGCCGGAGCTCTGGGCTGATGGCTGAGGAGATGGGCTGGCTGTTTGTGTGTGTGTGTCTGTGTGTGAGTGAGAAAGAGTGTGTGAGTGCATGCATGTGTGTCTCTGTGTGTGTGTTGTGTGACAAACTCCGGGATACAAGGGCAGTGTTTGATGGGGGCCTGATCTATGTTTGTGGGTGAGCATACCGCTAAATGTCCTCACAATGATAATGGTAATCTAAGAAAAGTAGGTTTATGATTTTGGGTTAAGATTAAGATTAGAATTTATGGTAGTTTGGCTGTTAGAAGTTGGATTTTGAAGGAAAATGTCACCACTTATTTTCTAGATATCAAGCCATCCTGGTGGGTTAATGTCCACTAACACTACAGTCATCATCATAACTAAAACAAAAGATGTAGTCGACTATTTCATGCATTGGCTGGTCGTGTGGAATCACTTGTCATAAGACCTAACAAGAAAAGTTAATTCTTTGACCTTGGCAAAAAAATATTAAATCTGAACTCAAGGCTCACTTCCAACCAGTTTCAGGAGCTTTTAAGAACAGCGGTGTCTGTCAGACATGCTCTTCTTCTGAATTATGAGGAAGTGCTGCTTTTCCTTGTCGCACAATACTGTGAACTGAAATGTGTTTAGATTTCAGATCTTGGTCAGAGAAAATACGAGATACTGTGGTGGGTACTTTTCTCTATTCCCTGACCATTTATCACAATAGACAATTAATTAATTAAATTAATTAATTTAATATGAAATAATGTCAGTATGTTAGCATGTAGACCATATAATTTACCTCTGCTGCTAATGTGGCTAAAGACTCTTCAGGCCTGATCACACCAGCATCTAAACAGCACTAATTTGCAGGGAATTTCATTCATTTGGATGGAATTGCCGCGATTAGTGGAAGTAAATCCACACAAACTTTTCACAAACTTGTGAATTTGTGCCTTTGCCCAAGAGCAAGCTATCTTGACAGTGTTGACTGTTGAGGAGGTGGAGAACCAGAAAGTCCAAGATGGCAGGAGCTATCATAGTTTAGCTGTGCTGTACCATTTACTTGCATTTATTGGCTAAAAAAGCGTTCCAGAAAGAGCAAGAGTTATGACACAGGAGTCCATGGTAAAAATTTGTGTTTTGAATTAACTGAACATATTGTTGTATTAGCTACTTAGCTAATATAACAAGAAATCTTCCTTCCATGAGCAAGCTCACTGACTTGAGAAGCTTTAATTTCCCCTTTCAGTAACTTTTTATTGTATTAAATGGTGTACAATAGTGAACAAAATGCCAGGGGGGAGAATGCACAACAGTCATGGGGAATCCTTGGGAGCTGTTTTAACTAGCCTGCCCGGCTCAGTTCACCCAATAGCCCTGTATGTATGGTGACTACGTCACATCCTGTTTTCCTGGAGCTACCAACTGACATTGGAAAGGCCAAGGCAGGTGTCCTGACTCTCGCCCTGCAGACAATGGTGACTGATTTGAAGTTGTTGCCTTGCATGGACTACTCCTCTAAAGTGCCACAGGACACCTGCAAGAAGCAGTCTAGGAAGCAGAGAGGGTGAAGAGGGACGGGCCCTGTGGCACAGCCGCACCTCACCCAGCCAGCAGTGCAGAGATGTTCGCTCCAGGAAGAGGCACCCTGCAGATGCAGCCGTCTCCACATGTACCCACCGTTGGACCAATTCCTTTTCCCCCAACACTGTCCTCCTCAGGTGGCCATGCCTTAACAGGTTCTACACTCTCCCAGCAGAATCCTGCGGCCAGCGTGCACTTGGTCCAACTCGCCCACCGAGCCTCCTCTAAAAGACATCAATAGCAATGACGGGACATGCGAATCGTTTGTCTCGATGCAGCTCATACAAGGAAGCACAATGGCCATTTTCCGGGCCAACCACTTTCCTCTGAAGAGCAGTTTCCTTTCAGCCACTCCATTTATGCTCCCACTGAGCATTTTACACCTTCCTTAACACGGGCACACGCTCCCCACATCACACAGGGGCTCACCGCTTCACACACAAAACACAAGCCTGGTCACTTCCTCTCATCGACACGACTGATAAATCCTCACTTTAAGTGAACATTACTGACCATGAAGAGTTATCGCCAATCTCGCACTGATCAGGGCGAGGTACCGGTGACATCTCAGCACAGCCTGTTTCACACTCAGGGTTTGAACAGAGGGCCAGTGTTAACTCATTACAGTAATATATCATATTAATAAGATTT
This sequence comes from Chelmon rostratus, assembly GCF_017976325.1. Taxonomy (NCBI): domain Eukaryota; kingdom Metazoa; phylum Chordata; class Actinopteri; order Chaetodontiformes; family Chaetodontidae; genus Chelmon; species Chelmon rostratus. The sequence goes on along the minus strand of NC_055668.1, from coordinate 3,962,687 downwards.
CTGTGATATTATTGCGACTATATTATGTAACATGCCACCACCAGCTATTGTGTTCTGCAGGTCTCAGCAATGTTAACCCTTTAATAATGTTCAACAAAGCAGACAAGAGCAGAAAAACACTGTTGTTAAATATAGCTGAGGTCAAGAAACATAACAGCCACCTCACTCATAGTTAAAACTTTAAACCAGCACAAAAATTACCAACATAAACCACCATGTTCTGGATGCAAAGTCTAGATAAATATATTTATTCTGTGGCTTCTTAATGGGCATCAACCTTAGATTTATGTGAGTATTGTCAAAAAAACAGACATGAAGTGAAGGCCGGTGCAGACAGCTGCATAGTTTAAAATGAGGGCATATTTGTCGCGTGACATGTGCCAGGGTGTTGTTTTCCTGAGACAACAGTGTGCACGTCAACCTTCTCAGCCCAACTGCTGGAGATAGCCAGGAGCCTCCTGCTGTGGTCACACCTGCTCTGCATCAGAGCGGTATAGTTGCTGGGGGTACAGAGCCGCTCTGTGGACTTGATGTCTCACGGGGGTTCCTCCCACATCGAGCGAAAGCTGAGTTCCACACTCGTTCAGATGTTGGAGGACAGGTTCGGGAAGGCAAAGGTGGATCTGTTCACTTCACGAGCAAATGCGCAATGCGTACTGTGGTTCTCCATGAATGCACAAGTCGACCCTCCACTGGGAGGGCCCGGAGCTCCCCCAGTTCCCCTGGCCATTCTGATGGAATCAGAGTATGTCAGTAGATGATGGAAGAAAATTACCTTCAGCAGCTAGCAGCAATATGCAACCCGTATGATCCATGCATGGATATGAGGTTTAAATTTTGCCTTCAACATGTAGAAGATGAAATCTGTATCAGAGGAAAGGTTAATGATGATCTGCAGGCAGATGTATATATTGGGTTTAAGGTTCAGGAAGGAGGCTACAGTAAGAGAAACATGTTGTGTTTGTACTGTATAAGTGCATACTTCACATGTGATCATCTGTGTTTGTCTTTGTGTCTTAATTTGTGTGTGTGTGGTGTACTGTAGTTTCTAGAGTCAGCAAACACATGGACACATGGACACACACATGCACACACACACAGGTATATGCTGGATACTGTAACCTCTCGGTCGACCTCCGCTGACAAGACAGATCGCTCCATTCATCTGCGGGTGAGTGCACCGAGCGCTCCATTCATCTGCGGCTGAGTGGATCAGGCCGACCAGCATTTTTCACACCGCTGGCCCATGATGCATCTGGGGCTCTGGAGGAATGTCACTGGCCTGAATGCCCTGATCTGTCATGAGGCCCTGGCTGCCACACCACTCTATACACAGTGACACACACACACACACACACAGAAGCATAGGGACAACACATACTGTATGCAGCAGGGTGACCTGTTGGCTTGACGAGACCATCCTATTACCCAGAGAGGTTATGCCAGTTGGTGTCTTTCAATAAGATATTCATTTGTTCTGCACACAGAGTTAGATAGACTTTATTGCTGTAGGTTGACAAAAGTATTCAGAAGATGTTACTAATGTACTGTACTCGAAATCCAAGTATTTAATACAGAAACATATGGTTTTGCCAGTACCAATTTCTTCTACTCTTTTTATGCTCTTATCCTTTTTTACATAAACTGTGGCAAACGCTTTATAACCTACACTAATAAAAGTTTGAACTCATTGGTTGTATTTACAAGTTAATAATATTATGGAAATAGCATACATACAAATACATACAGGGTGATTGCACATAAAAAATAACGTGAATGAAAGTGTGCGTATGCAGTACTTACCGACTGCTGTGCGTGCACACATGAACAGCATGCATGAGCATTGACTTTAGTCTAATCATCGTCATAATGCCATTACCATGACCATGTCGGTCTTTCACGTTTTTCACCTGGCTGAGGTGGAAAAGATGGTTCATTAGATGAAAGTTTGGCTGCTGTTAATCAGTCATGTCATTGCTCGTGTGAGCAGCAAGATGTTCTCAAAGTTGGCAAAGAACGGACAAACTGATGAAGAGAGCACCAAACCTGCACACTGCAGCTGCCTACCTCCATACGGGAGAAGCACATGGACTGTGCATGGTTGTAGCACTGGTTACAAACAAACCGAATTCTAAGAGTTAGTCTAGGAGTTAGGAGTTGACATCAAAGTCGATAATGATGGAGGCAAAATCAATGAAATATAAGGACAATTGATAATTATATGATGCAGTGTCAAATACATGCTTCTAATTTCCTCCCCAGCCAGTTATATATGTTTGAGAATTAGGCATTTGAAAAGCAAAACATCCATTTGGCATTCATGTGATGGAGCTATGCAGTATTTCTGGCATGTGGTTCAATATTTGAACACCCGGAGGTATACGCCTTAATTCCACAACAAGGCAACAGAAAACATATCATCATCCACTCATGATCCAACCACCCCTTACGCAAATCAGCTGCAACTTATATAAAAGTGAAAAGAGTTTCTCTGCGCTCTCTCCCGATGCAGTGGCAGTGCCCTTTGCTCTCTCTGCTCGTATTTCTTTGAGCTGTTGTTTAATTTCAACATACTTCAATCTCCTCTTTGTCCAAACAGTCGAGAAATGTTTGTATTCCAAGAAAATCAGTTTGGGGATGAGGTCAAACACTGTATTCAAATGCCATTCCAGCTCGAATCTAGGTCACATGACTATTAAAATATTTGATTTGTTAGTTGGACCAGTCAGAATTATTTAAAAACATGGTTTTTGTGAATATCCTGTGTGAGGTGTAGTTTATGACTGGATGAACACAAAAGGGAGGACGGATCCATAGTCCACAGTCACTTACAACAGAGGCTGAGCAGGAGTGAAACAGAGGAAAAATGCCCATTGTGCTATAAACAGGTGAGTTATGAACCCCTCAGTGGACAGAAGGAGCACCTCTGGAGACAGACTGACCTGCAGCTTCACCCTGAACAACTCAAGCTTTCATAGTGACCTGGCTGTCACCAGCCTCTGAGAGAGAGAGGGAATGGAGGACAGAGATATTGCTGGGCAGAGGGGAGTATTATTTCCCACTTATGTAGTCAAGTCAGTGACCTGGCATAAATGTGAGAATGAATGCGGTGTAGAAACAGCGCAAATAAGTGAACAGGACTAAAAGTCTGCTTGGACTTAGAGGCTGCAATGTTCATTACTATTGTCGAAGCCCAAAATGCAGATTTTGTCACAGTAAAGTCATGTGGCCAGTAAAATCAAATTGTATGCGCTTGGAAACGGGATAAGCCTCGGCTAATTTCATGGCTGTCTGTCTGCCCATCAGATTAATAAGTCCCTTGAACTTGGAAACATCTCATGGTCTATATCAGATTAGAGTTGCACTGAGATGGCTTACTTGTCATTGTGTGCATATGGAACAGGTGGCAGTATATGAGATGGAGGTTGTGGCTGTTTTTCTGTTCTCTCTTGATTCTCGCTGAGTCCCATCTTTGTGTCCCATACTGGCATGTTGACTTTCATACGAGAGGAAAGCTAATACAATGTCCAAAATGAAAACTATTCATCCTCTGGAACATGAATTCCCTCATTAGATTTCATGGCATTATGCCCATTAAGATTTTGGACATTATGAAGAAATTAGATTTTTGAAACGGTGGCAGCACTAAAGTCACAAAAATCACCAGGACTATGTGAATACCATGAATAACCATACGAAAATGCTCTGTACTTTGATAACCCGGGCTGCTTTCACACATTACCAAGCTGGTATGATCCTGATTGGGTGCCTTTGCCAGTTTGCTTCTGTTCATTTAGGCTGACGTGAAAATGGTCAGTCAAATTTTGATGTGGACCAGACTGAGACTACCTGAAAAGAACCACTCCAAGAAAATCCTTGCCTGGTTTGTTTGTGGTGTGAAGCGCACCAAGCGTACCAAGCATGCAGGATTGTGATTGTGGAAACATGGATTGAAAAGCTGATCTACTATCAAATTCTGATGGTGGGAGCTGTCAAAGTAGGGATATCCAAAGCGTGTTGGATGGACAAACAAATGGACAGCATCAGACTGTCCAGCATTTGTCACCCATAACCATGTCCTTTGTTTTGGTGTATGCTTAGATCTACAGATCTACATAGATCTCCCTCATTCTTTTGTCTTCGTGAGGTCATTTGGTCCTGAAAAGTCTAGAAAAGCTTTCATATTTCGTTTATTGCAGAGTGAGACGGGACAGAGATGGATGGGTGGGTGGAGGAGCGAGGATGGCGGCTGGTCTGGGCGTTGTTTCTGCTTCAGTGTGCGAAGCTGAAATAACGATGATGCCGATGAAGTGCAGAATAGGCATCCAGTGGCACAGCTGGCAGTGGCTGGCAGAGGTGGCCCAGTTAGCCCAGTTAGCCGGCTGGCTTCCACTGGACCACGCACAGATGCCCATTAACTGCCCCGCTGATGACACCCTTGGGGCATAACGCACACACAAACACGTCCACACGCATGCACGCACACATTTTTAAAGACATATAAAGACACATATTACACACAAAGACATAGCTTTAACTGCACATGGGAAAAGACGCATAAACACCTGAACAATATTTCAAAAGCAACACACGCTCTCTCATTTTCTTTTTACACACACTACGTTTTATTGAAAGCACACACACAAACGCACACACAGTAAGGGGATGACTCACCCAAGTCCAAACATCGCTAAACTCACAAGTTCCACAAAAATATGTCCCCGCTTAAACACACACGCGTGCACAAACCAACACGAATCTCATGCTGCTCAGCCAGTATGTTCCAGCAATCAGTACACAGACCCTGTGACTGCCCACACACACCCACACTGCACACACACAACACACACACACACACACACACAAACACACGCACGTACACAAACTGCAATTCTCACCTCAGGGCAGAGATGTGCTCTGATGTTTCCGGGGCAGTGGGCAGTCACGAGTGTGTGTGTGTGCCTGACAGCTGTTTGTGTGCATGTCCATGTGTCCGTGTGTGTGTGTGTGTGTGTGTGTGTGTGTGTGTTTGTGTGTGTTGGCGCTGTGCCCTAATTTGACAGAGCCGGAGCAGTGGTTGATCCCCAGTGCAGTTGATTTGGCTTGATGTTGACCCTACAGGCCTTGTCAGCTCCAACATGCTCCCTGTCTCCTCACGTAGCCCAGCACGACACTGAGTGGACACACACACACACACCACGCAAAAAAAGAGGCGCACATTAACACACATTCGTTCATCGCAGTATTCCAAGCATTTACTCCATCCATGTCACGCCCCCTACCCTTTTATTTTAGAAGTTTTCTTTTTATTTAGTTTTCTTTATTCTTTTTTGTATTTTATTTCAGTTTTTATTTTAATTAATGTCAATGTTTGTACTATTAATGCAATTATTTACAATTAAGTGCTGCTTCAGTGTTCACTTTAGCCTTTTTTGGTGAGTGTTGGTGATGCAGGTATTTCTGAGATTTTGTTCTGTCCTCACATTCTTAAATCTGAAGATGTCATGGTTGTACATGGAAATGAGAGATCATATGGGCCTGTGATATTCAGATCCTTTACATAAATCGATGGAGCAATACTGCTGTGTAAAGAGCCGCATTTAAAAGTAAAAGTCCTTTATTCAAAATTGTAAAAGCCCAGTGCACTAAAAGTTTCCACCATGAGAAAGTCAGAATAGTCAGTATTATAATATGACATTTTATTGATGGACCAAAATTGATGTCAATTACTGAGGCATTGATGTATAAAAAGAATGAGTCTTTCGTTGCACCTTGGTTCGTCGAATCAGCTTCCAAACAATCGTCGATGGGGAGAAGTGCACAGCTGACATCATCATTGGTCTGTTTTGATGCTAAATGGTGCAGTTCATGTACTTCAGTGCCTTGGAAATGTAAACTTTAGGCTTTACGTAGAATTTGAAATAACAGATCCAAAACGGTACGTTGTTATCAGTTTATTGTTTTTCGTTATCATTGCTAGGATCCTTATCAATGGGATACAGACTAATATCATACCTGCGCTAATTGGTCGTTGTGCAAGGATTGTCCATTACAGTGGATCTTGGATCAGACACAATCAGAAAATGACAATAACTTCATAAGATGGCCAAGGATACACAAGTGAGTGATAAAAGCAAAAGAGTTGATTCAATCTCCATGAAATGCTCTTTTTCATTTGAGTCAACAGTGATTCTCATTTAATTTATGACGGGTGCAATTGATAAAATCATGGATTTTGTAGTTTTAAAGGGGAGAATGGCTGAAAAAGCTTGAGAAACACTGCTTTCACTTACTTTGTACAACTTTGTTGATTTACTCCCCGATAGAACAAAGTTCAGAGTGGTACTGAAAGTTCTGAGAGTGCACACATAGTTTTATGATGTTGTGAAGTATTGTGGGTACTGGTGGTACACGGCCATTGCCAGTGAAAATCTGATGTTTCTCTGGCAGAAGTCATGTCCATGGAGGAAGTATTAAAGTTTTATTCACGTTTTGTGTAGTCACGCTCGCCGACTTCCTTCCTCGCTGTCTGACATATCATGTGGTGCATCGCCATTGGATGAGACCAAATGAATCAACAAACGTTGGAAACATTTGGGATAACACAGGAACACAACTCAACAGCATTAATTCGATATGAGTCTCCCATTAAACCACTGTCCCTGAGTGCTGAATGCCCTATCTCTTATCTTATCCTTGTTTCTGATCCACTTTATGGGCTCATGCTACACCCTTCCACCACCTGCTGACGGACAGGCAAACAACACCAACAAACAGACACAAAACCACGAGCTCCTCGGCAGAGGTAGTAATTGTTGAAAAGGATATTGCAATTTGTGAAATTCTGTCACCTACTGATGCAGGATTGCAGTAGCCTACACCACATTCTTTTTCTTTTCCGTTAGAACATTTTATTACATTACTGGTTGAGTTATTACATTATTTAATTCTATTATAGCTCTGATCAAGTTAAATGCAAATTCCTACATTACTGGGTGCTCTCTATGCTTTCTATGTTTCCCAAATAAAATAAGATTAATAACATTAACACATTTTATGAACACTTTTCACATGAAGGGATTATGCTTGTGATTTCAGTTGGACTTTATGGATATTCATATTTATATTGTCTGTTGGTTTGAAACAGAGTGACAACATGTGTGGCTGGTGTGCATTTGGAGCTTGCTGTGTGCGTGTGTGTTTGTGTGTGTGTGTGTGTGTGTGACTCCTCATCAATAAACAGAGGACCGGGCTAATTTTCCGAGCCAGTGAGGAGGTTTTTAAATAGGGAGGAAAGCCCTCTACACTCGGCATGCTCGATACCGTTACGCCACCGTGTTTGTGTGCTGCGTGTGTTTCTCTTTCTTCTTCTCTTTCCATCATTCCAACACTTCCATCTGTATTTCATTCTCTCCTTGTCTGTTAGAAATAACAGACTTTCTCTGGTTACTCGTTTGTGCACTTTGATCCAAATATTTCTCTTTCTTTGGACCTTCGGAGCGGTCTGTGTGTGTGTGCGTGTGTGTGTGAGTGTGTGTGCGTGTGTGTGATTGTGTGTTCATCAGGCTGTCCCTGCTGGAACGGATCCTCTGAGGTAAAGGCCAGATTTTAATCCCCGGGTCCATCTAATCTCCTCATATTCACATCTCAGATTAACATACACACACACACACACACGCACGCACAATATACACAGACAGGCATAGTGGTTTGATGCCTGTCACCATCAGCTGTGTGTGCGTGTGTGTGATGGTCTGTGAAAGAGTTTTTAGACTCGCCCTGCCCCTCCTGGCTGAAGGAGATTAATAGTTGAAAAATTAAGCCTGTCTAGGGCCAGCGACCTGTGGGTCAACTGTTTCCTCACTATATTGAAACTTCACGCACACACACACTCACACATAGATCCCGGTGCCATCTGCCCCAGGGCGGCTGGCCGGCAATGTCAGCATGGTAAGAAGGGTGGGATCAGAAATGAGAACAGCATGTACTATGTGTTTTAACATCAAAGGTGACCGGGTGCACTCACACACACACACGCACACACTCACACACACACAAGCTGTCCATACATGAAACAGGGGATGGTGACTGTGGTCACTCTCTCTCTCTCTCTGTGCTTTCTGTTGAGGGTAAAACCCGACAGAGGCAACCAAAAAGTGCAGTGAAACGGGGAGGTTTCTCCGCCAGGCCGCATGAATGCAGACATAAACACACTGACTAATGAAACTCAGGCCTGGAAAGTGTGTGTGTGTGTGTGAGAGAGAGAGAGCAAGTGTGTGTGTGTGTGTGTGTGTGTGCATGTATGTGTGCGAGAGCCAGTGTGTGTGTTCCCTAAGTAGCTCCATCTGGGTAGAGGTGGCACCAGAGATGTTTACTGGAGGCTTTAGCCCATCAACTTATTGTCAACAGTTCAAGGGACTGTCAGCGCCCACGCTGTGTGTATGTGTGTTTGAGGCAGAGAGCGAGAGCGAGAGAGACCGTGTCTGGAGGGGGTTAGTGGTTAGGGGCACGGAACAAGCGGAGGAAAGAAGAACAGAAAACAAAGGGGGTATCTGAAATCTGAAATCCACCTTCAAGATTGCAAAACCTTGAACTGTCAGTAGTGCTGAAAAAAAGAAAAAAACATTGAGATTCTGATTGCGGCAGTCAAACGTTAGCGTGGTTTGGTCGGGTCTAATAAATAACTACCCATTTTTTAATCTGTTCATCATTTCCACTGTTCTAATGAAGCGAAATTAATTATTTTTCTTCCAGCCAAACACTACAGCAGGTGATTTTACTCGTCCCTCGTCGATTAAAGAGTGCTAAGTGGTGAGATTCCTGTCTTCAGAGCTAAGAAGTGCTCCTTTAGTCGGGTTTATTTGGAAATACTGTGTTGAATGACTGCAGATCACCAGGTTTTGCAAGATGAACTAAGCCGTTGTATGACGGCAGATGTCAAGATTTGTAACCTGACCTGGACCAAAGCAGAATGCCCTTTGACTTTTTCCAAAGGGTGGAGTGCCATGACGCATATTATGCAAACCATTACACGTAATGTAATATCGGACATTCAGAGACGCACCCTGGACTAAACATTTGTCGCTCAAAGTCCAATTTTTTCTTGTTCTGGATCATTTTATTCTATCACATGGTGCACAGTGGTGAACAGAAGTTGGAACATCTGGAGTTCCCATGCGCTACGAAAGGCCAACAGAGAAGAGTGAGTAAGTGGACCTTGGGTGGAGATGGTTTCGTCAACAGCAAAATCAGTCAAGGATGCCGCTGGATGTGTGTCATGGAGGTCAGTGTATCAGGAGGTCAGTCGAGTTCAAAATAACTGAACTTTGTCACAAACTGTGGGAAGTTGACACTGCCGCCCCTCACACGGCCGCCTGGTACTGACAGTGACGGCCTACTCTGAAAATCCTGGCTCAATGCTGAACTCGCACCTTTGCTTTGAAAGCAGGGTTTAACCATAAATACATCACAAAAATGAGAAGGAAGGGAAATGCTTAAACAGAAATAAATGAAAGGTGCTCCACTGCCGTTCCGTGTTTGGTGCTCTGTGCTATGTTGGTGTCGCGTTTTGTCGGACGTGTTGATTCACGATGGCTGGCTGTGGGTGTTCCTTGTTGCACAGCGTTTGGAAATGAATAGAAATAAATACATTATTAGTTCTCTGCCGGTGATTTGATTCTTAAAAAAGAAATTGCATTCGCAGCTTAAAATGACCTGCCAATGCAGATGCAGTTAAAATATCACCAGCCATGTGAATGCTAATAATTTATGGCCGCGAGAAAAAAAAGATGTGTTTATGTCACTGATACCACCTGTTTGTAGCGTCCATCTCAGGCTTGTAGTGTCATTTTCTTTAACTGACTGACGCTCTTCACTGTATGTTTCTGCGTTTCGCTTTCTTGCCCTTTACCCACACTCTCAGACTTTCCTCTGAGAAAGAAGCAGACACCAACTTCTTAACATGCACTTGATTTCCTCACCGTAACCAAGATGCTGACTTTCAGCGTCTGGGTATTTTTCTTCTTCTTCGCTAACTTTTGACAAATGTTCGACTGTCTGTGGCCGAGCTGGCAGTGGGTAACAGTGGTGAATCTGGATGGACCGGATCCAAGACAAGCAGGGTCTAATTTAAAGTGGTGCTCTGGCAGACTAATGCCAAACACACATGGTGAAGCCAACTGCCACCGTCACACAACACATGACGCCGCGTCTTCACGGCCTGGCCAGCCCACCCAACTTGAAACCCCCCAAAAAACACTGTTTTCTCATCTGATTCTCTTTTCTTGTTCTTATTTTGCCTTGTTTGCTTTGCCACATGTGCCTGCGTTATTGTGTTTTTCCTAAGAATTTCTGTAACCGATGACTGAAAAATCGATGCAGGGGAAAATATCATGTGGCACGCTGAGCTGTAAAACAAAGCCAAACATCAGTGAAGAATTATTAAACGCAACAGCCGAATTCAGACAAATCAGCTACTTTGAAGCGATCCCTCTGCCCAGGAAATGGACTGCTTGCATCGCCATGTTTTCTACATGTTTATTTCTGGCTCCCACATCAGTTGACACTTCATTTTCCTTCATTCACTTCTTACACATAAGTGTCAAGTTCCGCCTCTGCCAGCACTTCCACTGTAGCTGCCGTTATGAAGGTCTTTCGGTAAATGTATTTCAACTGCCACTTCAACTTCTTTCAGTGTTTTAAATATCCCAAAGATTTCAACAACAAATTTCCAGCAGCAGCAGGCACTTAAATCTTCATCAGAAAATGTAGCCTTTCAGTTAATATATAGAGATGAAGATGTGCAATAGGTCTTGATGTTTATTGAATACACTACTCTTTATCTTACGATATATACTCTTTCAACATCGCTTCCTCAAGGTGTTTCATACAGCAAATGTATCCATTGTCCATTTATTATCCATCTTGAACTGTTTGAACACAACAATAAGATAGCAACATCTGAAGAATATTGTAGTCTTGTCACTGCAAGTGTCTTAATATCTGTTACACAATTTCACTTCAGCAATAGAAACTGATTCTTCTTTTGTCTTCATTAATGGAAGTAATGCATTTAATAGATATTATCTTATGCACGTTAATCGTGTGTATGAAGTTTAATAGCTGTTGTTTTAAAAGTGCTGATAAAACGGATCAGTAACCATTATTTTCTCCTACAAGGCAGCGAGAGCAGACATGAGAGGGAGCAGCCGTTGTCTCATTGCTTCGCAGTAATCTCTGAATATAGGCTGGATTGAGATTAATATCACCGTCAACATTTAGAAACAATATGAAAAGAGACCAAAGAAGAAAAAAGGGAACGACACAGTTGAGAAAACAAGTATCCATTAGATACACAAATGAAGATGCTGAGATAGATGGAAGTCAATAGTAGTTGTAGTGTTGGATAGTTGGTTTTAGAGGACTATTGTGTGGCTCTTTCTCTCTCTCTGAGCGAGTGCCATTCACCTCCACTCTCTAGATCAGCACGGGCCGCAGCTGTAGTGCCCTTCATATACACACATGCACACACACTCCCCTGTGTCCCCCTGCCCTGGGTATTAACTTCCCTCTCTGTAGCAGCTGGAGTCACATTGTGGTGAAACCTCTCTGTACCTGAAGGCATCACACACACACACGCACACACCTATTCCACACAGCTCCATGGACTGTGTGTATTTGTCTTAGATTTCATCAAATTCCTACAGTTCGATATTTTAAAAGCTAAAGAAACTGTTCCAGGACCAGTATGAGTCAGCTCACTGGAAACCATTTTAAAACAGAAAAAGCCCTCTCTGTACTAAATGTGTTAGAAATCAAAACAGACCTCTCTGCTGTTAACATAGAGGTTGTTCATGTCCATTACAGCCTGAGGCCAATCACAAGGGCTCCGCTGGTTTGTGCATATTCTGTTTCTGCTGTTTGTTTGCCGGCTGCATTTGTAGAAATCTGACAGCGTGTCCTTTTAACATTTTGTACATTATCGCTGAATGTGTGTATTGTGTCTTTTGACTCCGCATGTGTGCTCTTGAGGGCTAAATTATACTGTATGCAGGTTTTGCCTGTGTGTATGTACTACGTATATTTGTTTTACATCAGTGTCTGTTCACGTGGCATGAAAGTGTGGGTATTTGTAATGCTTTTTGGTGTGTTGTCTGGTGAGAAAAAAGCGACTGAGAACATTTACTCCAGTACTGCACTTAATTCCGATTTTGAAGTACTTTTTGATATTTCCATTTTTTGGTAGACATATTACACTTTTACTCTACTGCATTTATTTAAGAGCTTTGGTTACTAGTTACCTTGAGATTAGAATAAACATATAATGACTATTTAAAATACAATTAATTGTTGCACAGTTTAGTTTTAAACTGAACTCCCTCTTTTGTTACACTGTAGTTGCTCTAATAATGGACTGCTACTATGGCTTCATGGCCAGCATGGACAGGATGAATGATTACAGTGAGCGTTAATGCTTTCAATTTACATATGGTCACCTGCATATTAATAGACTTGAACAAATCCTTAAATATTTCCAATATAAACTAGTAGTATGTGTCAACTTTCACTGTTTTAATGCCTGTGTTGCTTCCATTTGTGTGTGTGTGTGCTTTCTCCACACAGTTCAAGTGTATATGTGCATACGATACGCTAAGTATGGACATAAAGTTCACGGTAGCAGTGACCGAACAAACCCAGGGCTGAGTGTGTTGCGCACACCAGTTTTAGCCACTGAAATAAAGACGTCTGGATTTCATCCCCTCCTTCCTCTCTCTCTCTTCCTCTCTCCTCTCTCTCCTTCGTGGATATTGATCGGGCCGAGCGCTTTGAGTACAAAGAGTTAAGGCCTGAAAGGCGAAACAGCCGCGATTTCAGAGAAGTCATGAAAGTTTAAAATGCCTTCTCTTTCAGCCGGGTCCTGGGAGATGTGTTCGCTGTGCGAGTGACCCCCGGGCGCATTTGGAGATCCAATGGTTGAACCTTGCTCATCCCACGTTGAACCAGTCAATACCTATTATTAGCTACTGCCTGCCCTCTGCTACAGGGCCTGATGAGGCAGAGAGAGAGAGAGAAAATACCTTCTGAAGGCCTTGAAGTGGAGGGAGCTGTGCCTGTTTGAGTGTGTGTGTGTGTGTGTGTGTGTGTGTGTTTCGTGGTTTGCTGATGGAGGGCGAAAGTGTGAGCATGTTGTGGGCATGTGTGAGTCTGGCAATAGTAAGTGTGTGGAAGCATTTTCAGTGTTTTGTAATGTGAGTATGCAAGGTCTTGGTTGGCAAAGTATGCATGTGCAAGTACATGATTATTTGTGTGTGTGTGGGGAGGGCCGGGACTATATTCGTGCATTTGTGCGTTGTTTTTTTTTTAGAATGACACATGACTGTGTGTGCCTCCTCACATTTGTGCAGTATAGTATATGTAGTGTATGTAAGTATATGGTGTGTATGTGTGGAGGGAATAAAGTGTGACCATGTTCAGTTTCTCAGTATATTTTGTTGTGGACATGCGCCCCCATGTGCGATCATTTAATGTGTGTATCGCATAACTGCGGGTGTGCCTACATGCAAGTAGTGTGTGTTAAAGTGTGTTTGTGAAGCACTACTGGTAAAGAGATATGTCTATTTGTGTTAACTAATGAAACAGCTACCATCGTTGTGACAGATATAGGCCACAAAGGGCTACTTTATTACTAATGGGAAACACACAAGCTTATTCCTTTGAATTACTGACCTAATTACATAAACATGTAATTACTACACTTCCTTTACAAGGCTATAACTATAAAAAAAAGATACACACACAAAAGCACACACTTTCTCAAATGGCACTTTTATAAGTAACATTATGCAAATTGTGTTTTATAATGATTAAAATCAACACTCAACATGCTGCAAGGCACATCATGTGAAAGTGAACACTTCCTGGATGTGACTGTCGACACAACAGTCCTGTTCCCGCTCGTGAGTGAAGACATTTATTTTTCTGAGCAGATTTTTTATGCGAAAACACTTCGTGTGAGTTTGAAATACACACCTCGTCACTCATGTCACCTGATGCCAAAAAACACATTAAAACACATCATCATGTTTAATTCTACGTGTTTATTGGTTGTGCTATATGATAACAATATGAATTACCCTCTGATGATGTATACTTGACATTCTTCTCAATGTTTTGCCCTGAGCGACATAATGCTAATTAGGTGTATGGACTGAATAATTGAATAATTAAATACACTATGACTCCCATTTACATTCAGTTTTGTTGGCTAGATGTTTACATTGATTTCTCCGTCAATGTATTTTAAATCATGCCATTAAAATAAGGTAGGTGAGTGCTTTTCACTTGAAAAATGGTTTCATTTTATGTTGACCAGGAAGACAAAAACACATACTTGCCTCTGAAATATTGGTGGTGCTATCTTCTGTGTGTACAGAAAATAAGTGACAGCCTGTTTTATTATTTTTTTTAATAATTAACACAGAATGTAACATTCAAAACAGTATAACTAGGGGTGTAGTGGCCAGCCTGGAAATTGACGAGAGAAAGAGAATTCTTAGCTGAAGTTTTGTGTTTGGATTGTTTGTCACATTTTCATATTTTTCTTCCTGATCATGTCAGATTTGCTTTAACACATATTTACTGAGAAGACTACAAAGGCATTTCATGCAGGCGCACAAGGTAACCTTTAGCGTGTGTATGAGATGCACTGGGCTTTCAATTAACTCCACTGCAAACCTATCCGAGGCAATTTTAGACGCTCAGAGCAAGGTGACGTAGCATAAACGGCAAAAAAGTCCCTACAGGGGTGGAGGCTGGGACAGAGTGGTGGGTCAAACACACGACGGGTTTGTGTCCCATGCAAAACCAAAAGTAAAACCAAAAGTGAACAACCTTTTCCTAAACCTTATCAAGCAGTTTTGGTGCCTAAACCGAACCAAGCCAAAGCATCCTCGTAACCATAGTAACTCACTCTTTCTCCTGCCTGTGTGCACGGTCCATGAGAAGTGTGAGAAACGCTGTGCTGCTGCCCCTGATGATGCTTCTGACCAGCATGCATGGAAATAAATTTCAGTACAATAGATTTGTGTCTATTTGTTGCCTCCCCCAGACGTTCTCAATAACTCCCTACATTTGTTGCTGTTTAGAAATAAAGTTGCCAAGAGGGTCTGAGAATCTAGCAAGAAAGTTGGCAATGTCTGTGTGTGTGTGCGTGCGTGTGTGCGTGCGTGCGTGCATGTGTATGGATGTGTATTGCTCATGTTTTGGGGACATAAATCTGTTTACACAGTCACGTTATGGGGACTCATCTTCCTTATGAGAACAAAATGCAAGTTCCAATGAAGTAAATCATTACATTTTAGTGTTTAGACTTAAGGTTAGGGTTAGCTTAGCTTTAGGTTAAGGTTAGGGCAAGTCTCCAGGAAATTAACAGAAGTCTATGTAATGTAAGCAATGGAAACACAGCTGTGTGTGTGTGTGTGTGTGTTTGTGTGTGTGTGTGTACTTGTACCTGCTATGTAGTGAGGACTGTAGTATGGTGAGTTTTCAACCTACAGATGGGGACATTTTTGCCAGCCCTCACAACTTTAAAGGGTTGTTTGAAGATTAAGACTTGGTTTTAAGGGATTGTTTAGAATAAGGTTAGGTTAGGCTTAGGGCAAGGATAAGGCTTTAGTTGTGATGCTTAAGGTTATGGTAAGGGGATAGGGAATGTATCATGTCAATGAGAGTCCCGCGTGTAAGTGAGGGCTCAGGGATGGCTACGTTTGCCACAAAAGATTTAGTGCTTCTATGAGCTCATAATTTATATTAAAAATGTTGGCAGTATAAAAATAAGACCCGTGGCTTTAGCCAGGCCTTAAAGACGCTCCCGCTCAGTGGTTTTCATGTTGGTGCTGCTCTGTGTTGACGTGTGGCGTGAGAGCATGTGAAAAGTGTCCATTGCGTGAGTCTCATGGTCAATGCATGAGAGCTGGCAGTCCTGCTGGCAGCATTCAGAGAAAACAGGAAGAGGTGCAGTGTTTAGTGGAACAGCTCTAGTGCTCCACTGCGAACAGAGCTAAGGTTTGTAGAGTTTCAGGCAAAGGGTGGAATGTTTCTGGTGAAATCACCTCCAATGTGATCATCACTTCTGTTGATACATCTGGCAGAGGGAGGACAGCAAAAAGTGCTTTCTTCTGTGCTATCACAATTCATTTGACAGTGATATATTGGTATTTAAAAAAATTGTTACACACTGCACCTTTAAGAGGAGAAGAAAATCTCCACAAGCCACAGCTTTTGATGGAGATAAATAGCTGGTGTGAAGGTGTCGATTTCTGAAACACAACAGCGAATGTGTTCACTACAGGAAGTCAAACAAGTCAAAAATAAATTCTGCACAGCATACTACAACATGTCAAATCGCCCAAAACAAAGCAAGAGTGTTTCTCTTCCCGCTGAAGCACCATTTTCCTCTCGGGTCTGAATCCCCCCTAAAGAAAGAAGTTAAGTTTGGCAGCTGCAGAGACAAAGTGTGGGCTGGCTGAACTGAGTTTCTCCTCTCAAGACAATCTGTAGCAGTTAACTGAAAGGGCAGCAATTACCGCACATCAGACGCGTCTGCGGACAACTCTCCAACACACACGCAGGCGGAAACGCGGCGCACGCACACCCGACCTGTCACATCACGACACACTCGCGTTCAGCGGGTCGACATAACGCCACCTGGAGCGAGGCCCGGCGATAATGGATTAGGAAAGTCCAACTCACAGTATGTCTGCCCCCCAACACACAAGCACACGCTCCAAACACAGACACACTCTTCCCCTCTAATTGCCCAGGACTGAGTGTGGACCCCCACCCCCTCCCTCTCCCTTGCCTGTCCCCAGCTTCAGGGGCCCATCCGTCAGCCCTGTCCAGTTGGCTCCGGTCATAAATAGGCAGGCGGGCGGGGGCCTCGGTCCAACGGGCCCCTGAGGACAGAGAGACACAGCACCCAGCATATGCTCCCTAAATACCGAGCTGGAGGGTGGGGGAGTGTTCAAACAGGGCACCCATGGGAATGTGTGTGTTCAGTTGTGAATGGCTACTTAAGCTGCTATCCTTATGAGGGCTGAAAGGCGACACAAGGATAAAGCCACAGCAGAGGACGTTTTGCAGGTGCTTGTATCTGCGTGGGGGCAAATTTAGGATTAGGAGGAGACTACAGAGGCAAAATCAGCCATTATTTTACAGGTCTAAGCTCGGTGAGCAATTCAGTGTGTTCAATATTATCTACAGAGTGGAAACAGGCTCCAAAATTAAAGAGCAAAAACAATATTTTTGGTTTGTAAGATTTCGTGTTTTCACAGATCAGCCTGAACCCACAGTGCATTTATCTTGGTTTCTTCTGCATGAAATTCATCACAGAGCCTCTCACTGACACCATAATATTCACCTTGATAAAGTGGCCTATGCTGTGTTTAACAGTCTACTGCATAAAGTCAGCCTGAAACCGTAAAGCACCTTTCAAAAGAAAAATGTTTTCCATAACATGCACATACACAACTTTTAAACAACAAAAAGAAGCTGGGAAGCATGAAAATTCAGTCTTTTACTGCTTAGGCTTCATTTTATAGTTCTGCCAATCTTTCCCACTGGCTATGTGTTTTATCCGTCAAGCTAATTGCTTTTATTTGGGAACAGCACATCATAGATCAGACTCCAGAGGGGAGAAGTGAGAATGTGATGGCACAGATCGTAAATAAAAGTCCAAAATGAGCCATATCACCTACACCAGTTATTTGTTAAACTCAGTTTAAATTTAGCTATTATTTCCATAACCTCACTTGAGCTGCTTGACCATGAGAAACCACCTTCTCACACAATTTCAGAAATTACAGCATGTCAAATTTGAGCCACAAAGCCATAAGTAAAATAGTCCTAACTAAAAGACCCATGTCTAATTTAAAAGAAAAAAAAAGTAGGTTGTTTCATTTGTATGGCATAAGAAACTCTCTTATTTGTATGAAAAAGTAATTTAATAACTTTAACTTTTTGTCTATTGGCCATGTGTATGTGTGTGTGTGTGTGTGTGTGTGTGTCAGGTGTTGCAGGCTATGCAGTGCTCTGGCTCTCTTGATGCTGTGGACGGAGCCGTGAAGAGGCTCCCAGGCAGCGCTCCATGTCAGCATCACTCGCCGTCACACAAGGGCCTTTCTTTCCCCTCGCCTCCCGAGTAAGGAGGTGAACAACAAGTGGAGAGAGAAGAAAGCGGTTTGCGTGCATGATTGTGTTGTTATCACGTAGTCGCAATTTGGGTAAGTCGGAGGCACGCAACCGTAAAGAGTGTAAACAATGAGGGGGTTGAGAGGAGGACACCAACAGGGACACTGACACAAAAAAAAAAGGAATGGAGGCACTGGAAGAAAGGGGAAGGTAGCACAGTGTGTGACAGTAAAGGTAAAAGAATAATAAATATGCAAAATATTCTCTGGAGAAGTAACCTACAGTCCAAACAAAATGCATTACCCTAAAATATCAATGAACGAAATTGTATTCATAATCTGATTCCTGGAAAGTGGGCATGCTGTTAATACTGATAATCCACTCCAACCAGTACAGTTATCAAAAGATAACGCACTCCTAACAGACTGAGGGAAAGGGATGCAAAGGGATAATACTAAACAATGTGTCCTCTTGTATAACAAGCCCTCTACTTTTGGATTGTATTATTACACTCATACAATGGCATCATCCATTTGATCATTTTTGCTTGAGGTATGATTTTGAGAGACAACAGACAGCTAAACAAAACGTAGCATTTTCTGTGGCCAGGACGTCAATTTCAATAAATGCATCGTCTCTCAAGTTTAGAATCGAGTAAAAACTGGAGAGTTCTCATGGCAGAGTGGACATCAACGAGATTAAGAGCCCAAAGCCAAGCTCAGGCACAGCGGTGCTTCATGCAGCACGCTAATGTCAGCATGCTAATATGCACAGGACTAACATGTCGACGAGTGTTTGGCATTACTGCCATTGTAGTTTATTGTGTGAGTTATCACAACTTGTCCAGCGGGAAACATGAATGGTGAGCCATGTTTAGCAACAATCGAGGGGATCACCGAGGGAAAGCAGCTCCATCCTCTGGAGGCCATATATGCCTGAACAAAATTTCATTCATTTCTCATTCATCAATTCATCCAATCTGAACCAAAGCAGTGGACCAGTGGACAAACGTTACCATCTCTAGTGCCTGTGGCCTGGTCCCACCCTGAGCCGCTCAATCCAGGAAAAGGGAACTGGCCACACTGCGGAAAAAGTCATTTTGTTGGGGTGTTCAGTTTTTATCATTTGACTCTGTGCAACAAGGTGAAATAGCCATTAATCTGTACTAATCCTAAAAAATGTACCAATTAATTTAATTAAATTAAGCTAATCTTAAACATAAGCCCACAATGTACAGCAACGTCTTACGTCTTATAGCCAAATGTTCTCACTTAAGAGGATGTTTTCATCTTTCTATCCATGTGAGGACATTTCGGTCCTTTTTCCCCTTTTCCCATCCCCACACAGACACACACACACACACACGCACCTAAACCCAGTCCTGCGGGTGTATTGCCAGGCGAGGCAGAGATGTCACTCCTTCCGTCTCTCTCTGGTGTGAGTGTGTCCAGTCCTCCAGGGGGAATCTCATCCTTCTTAATCCTATTAGTGGTGGGACTCAAGGCATGGCGGTCTACTCCTCTGGACCTGTCCACAGTCATTATCCTGACCTCCGCTCCACAGCATCTCCATCCCTCTGCATTTAGAAATCCACTACCTCATTCCTCCCCTCCCTTTTGTCTTTTCCCCTCCCTACCTACTCTCTCCTTTGATTCTTTGTGTTATCCTGATGAATCAACATTTTCATCACCTTTGTCTCAAAGTAAAGTTTGAGAGAAAAAGAGAAGCAAATGAAAAAGAAAAAAAAATGACGGGCATGTTTTTTTCTGGGTAATTTTGTCCGGTGGGTGAACTCACCATGAGAAAACATTGAACAGATGTTTGTTTTAACAGAAAACACTCACTTGTGGAACGGCTTAAATCCCCAGGTCCCTTAGCCACTGCCACACATATATGGGCAGAACCTGCGAATTAGCTCGCAGACTAATTGTGCCAGCGTTTAAGAAATTCTGCTGCTTCTGAGTTTGCTTAATCTCTACCAGGGTTTGACCAGTTACTAGAAAATAAATGTTGATTACAACTATAGGGTGTTGTACCAGCTCTGCAGCTACAAGTCGGTCACGATCTCTGGTTCGCTTTTGTCAAAGAGCGAAAGAATGAAACAATGAAAGGCAGAGAAGAAAGAAATTGTCCTCGCTGTCAAGTTGACACTGAGGCTAAGGCATTTTGATATTCCAGAAGGTATTAGAAACACGTATTTGCAGTCTGGATCTTGGATTTCAGTGATGTGTAGCCACACACATGGTGTATATTACTGAGTCATTTCCTAGTGGATCAGCCTTGAAAAGGCTGCACAGGGCTCCACTTATCAAATCTGTGATATTGCCGGGAGATGCCGAAACCTTAACTGTCAAATAATCAACTGTTCGAACTGAAACTCAAGCCTGTACAAAACAGTACAAACAGGCATTCAGTAAATACGTCTTGAGCTGCAGTACAAGCAAAGAGGGTGAGATGAAATCCACCTTGGTTGCAAAACATAGATAAGCATTTAGTGCATTGTCCAAAAATAACAGACTTGAAGCGTAAATATATGCTTCAGGTCGAGGTTACGCCCGTAAGACACAGCTGAAACACAGGCCTGCATGGAACCGGCGCAGTCATCTGCATTGATAAAAATGACAAAAGTATCTGTTGCACGAGATGAGCGAATGAAAAATGGGTCTGATAAAGCTTGAAAGGCAAATCATAAGGTAAATTAACATAGACACTGACATAGAAACCAGGTTATGCTGAGGCTGCAGTAGATAGCATTATTATTATTACAAACCATAATATAACTAATATATAGTCAAATATAATCTGGTCGTATTTCTGCAACTGCTTTGGTGAAAGTAATGCAAAAATAGTGTAATCAGATATGTATTACTCGACACAGACAGTAACACTGTAAAGTAACATATTGCTCTCAGCTGATGTAATATATTACATTTAGGAAGTAAATTCTCCAACTCTGACTTGATACACGCTGTAATTACAAAGAGTGGTGCTTTCTAAGCCAGCATTCACACCTCACAGTGTGGTGGGACCAGACATCATCTGTGCTTGTCTTTGAATCTTACCTGGTTAACACTATAATCTTCCTTTGAACTTCCAGTTTCATACAATATAATCATAGCTTTAAGCCTTCAAGGAGATTAACATATCATTATATTTTAATATATCTTTACTATATTTTTATTTTGTTAGTTTTCATTTCTTCTTTTTCACCTCAAATATCGAAATACTACAGACGACAGACTAACACTCATCAACATCAGCGAGAAAGTGCAGGGATCGCATTAAATGCTGCAGACACTGAGATGATGACATCTTCTAAACAGGCCTACACGTGCCAAACACACCCAGCCAGGCCGCTTGACCAATCGCCATCGCAACCAGTGCTACGACCCCAGGAAGAGAGCCGGGCTAAGATGTTGTTAAGTCTCCTTTAAACTTCACTAATTACTTTTAATTAATCTCTAACATCAGACGTGTATAGTGCCTTTAACCTGTAACCTTACACTCAGTGATACTAACATATCAATCAAGAAAAAAAACCTGCTGCAGGCCTGAGTCGCGGCTTGGGAGCGTGGAGGCCATTACGGTAAAAACTGTATTGGCATAAAATAATGATGCAGGTACAAATGTGATCAGTACTCACGAATCCTGGTGAGGAAACTGGACGAGTGGCAGCAGGTGGAGCGTTGAAGGAAACAGCAGCAGGAGCAGAAAGCTCTACATAGTGGTCCAAAGGAGCTTCCCCGGTCCCATCGCTCTCTTTTACAGTCACAACTGTCAGCGACTTGCAATTAACACACCTCAATTTTTTACACTACTACATTTACCAGCAGCTCACGGCTAAGCCCCACCCCCTTTTTTGGGAATGTAATTAGATTGCTGCTCGTTTAGGACCTTCCAATTAAAGTGAAGAAAAATGAAGACTGACTGCTTACCAAGTCAGCGTGTGTGTGTTTGTGTGTGTACGCGCATGTGGTTGGAGGTCCTTTTCTGTCATTTCAATGTTCTTTACCTGCTGGAGGAGATGACGATCAGCCCCCTGTGCTCTGCTCTGAGCCTGGTGGATGACAGGATCTAACAGAGCTGATAAACACAGACACCCCACAACCCAAAAGGCCTCGGCCCTGACAGTGACTGAACTGGCCTCAAATCGCCTTTGACAGGGAGCAGTGTCTACACACCTACAACACACAGACACATCTGGAGCAAGCACACAAACGCACCCACATACAGACACACGTATACAACACCCACCCACCTCACACTCGGCGACAAGCGTGGGGTTAAGCACAAAGCAGGCTTAAATCAAGAAGTCTGGCCATTCAGAGAGACGCGAGCGCACCTGTTTGTATTCACACATGCACAAGCTCAGCACGTCCAAACCTATTCCAGCAGAGGTGAGCTGACATCACCTCAAACACGCGGCTGTCACTTCACCTGCAAACGCATGAAAACGATGTGAGGCAACGTGTACAAGGTGCTCACGGCATCAGGTCGGTAGCTGACCGCCTCCACCTCCACGTCCGCGGCCCCGAGCAGAGACAGCGATCCCGGAGCAGCTCATCACAGAGCAGGGCGACAAAACGACGCTGCCCCAGGTGAAAGGCAGGGACCTGTCAGGGTGAGGATAGCAAGGTGAACTGGCAGCAGACAAAACAACACGTAAGCTGATGTTAATTGGGCTTACAGGACAGAGTCATCCATGCAAACATGCATTCAGTCAGGAGTCACTCAGTCATATGGCACAACTGATAGTATATTTACTTGAGATTTAGTGACACAGCAGTTTTAGAGATCCATGGTCTAAATGCTTTTTCAGAGGCTTATTGTCCTTTCTTGTGTTGGGTATGGGTAAGTTCCAGATTTAAAATTTAAAAGCAAATTTATGTTTCCATCCACCACTGTTAGCAGTTGGAAGCACTGAGCTAACAGTCAGTGGTGCCAATTCTCCAGTCAGGTGCCATCAAACCACTGCAGGAGGAGAGGACGCGACAATTAAAGGAGCACCAGTCGAGCTCACACAGTGGAAAGAAATGGGTAAGTGATATTAGTGATCATTCCCTGTATTCATCGATCCACACGGATCTGATGTTTTAACATGTGTTGTCTTCTGTGGAGTGAAAGTTTGAGTGAAAAACAAGTCACCCGATTCATGCGCATCATGATTCGTTTGTTCAGTCTGTGTCCATTGTGCTTTTTATCATTTCGTTTTTTAGCAGTTTTTTTTTTTTTCCATTTTTATTTCCAGTCTGGACAGAACGGACTTTCTTTCTGTCTCCACGTAATGGGCCACTTTTCACTCACGCCGTGTTATCGCGAGCCTGCGACTGGAACATTCACACACTGCAACGATTGTGCGCTGGGTTATGAGTGCTGCCAAACGGTGCACACAGCTGAAGTAGACAGGAGATTAATGCATTATATTAACATACTATAAAACTAAGTTTTAAAACTATCCCTTCCTACATGGCAGCTCAGAGTTAATAATTAAATCACCTACTTGCTTAACTGTTAGCTTTTTTACATTGTTATCAAAAGGTTTTGCACTACATTTTCAGTGTCTGACACTATTGATGCTACACATAATTACAAAGTAGTTAGCACTGGTATACGACAAAAAATAAGTTTTCTTATTTTGTGTCTTCTAGCTAGCTACTGGTAAACCTACATTCAAGACTCAGCTGGGTTCTGGTCTCTGTTGGGTGCTTGTTAAAGCACAAAATTGTTGAATACAGAACATGTGCTTTAAAGTTATCAGCAACCTTTATGGAACTGGGCTGAGAAGTACAGCAAGTTATCTGCATTTTCATTGAAATATATCAAGCAAACATCAGCCACACACATACACTACAGTCCAAACACCTCACTAAACTTCTTTTTTTTCCCCCAATATATACTTATACAGAACTCAACATTTTCCTTTTATCATTGCTCTAATTTTACACCACACGGTTAAAAAAAGTAAGAAAGTTTCCCCTCTGAAGTGTGCCGTATGTGGCAGCCTGGGGAGTCTGTGTTTTTAATTTTTTTTCACCTAGTCATCTCCGTATGCTCCATAGGCAGTGGGGACCCGGGCCGTTCGTTTAATGTGGCGCGAGTGTTCGTCGCACAGCGAGATCAAGAGCCAAACGAGCGCAGGGTGAACAAGAGCCCCATGAAAACCTCTCGCCAACTTTAATGGAACGGTTCCCCGCTGAGTACTGAGGACATCTCCAGCACACACACACACACACAGCAAATCAAGACATTTATCTTCAATGAAGAGAGGGGGGGAATGAAAAAAAGATGTGGATGCGTACACGCACACATACGCTACGAGAACGCCTGGCCTCCTTAAGAGTCCATTCAAAGTAATGGCATCAAAGCTATCGTCGTATGAATGATACCACATGAGGTAATGCATATCAAGGTTCAATTTCTTTTTTCCCATTGTAACACAGAGGTCGTGGGTGAAGTATTTAAGCATTTAAATGTGGTTTAAAACAGATGATGATCAAATATTTCAGATGACACTTGTGAGTGTATTAATGTATGTAAGCTAATTCAGAGACGGGTAAGGGATAGGGAAAGGAATTACAAGCGAGGAGACGAACGAGGAGAAGGCGAGGAGGAAAAGAGAGAGGAAGGAAAGACATTAGGAATGGAGAGGAGAGGATATAAAGGTATGATGATAACAGGCAAGTTAAAGGGGACAGAGACATGGAGGAGGTTGCAGACGACTGTGGTCCACATTCACCGTCAGCTTTGCAGTTTAAATGACACCTCTCAATATCACAGAGTTAATATTTCCATATATATGATGTGTCAACATAAGTAAAGTGTTCAGCCTGAACAAGTAATGTGTGAGGATCCACAAACTACTGAGGTCAGGGTGATGCAGTTCCATCCACAGACAGCAGGAATCGCTGACAATGGAGGGAAACTACTGATGTGTGTTGGAACACTGGTCAGTTTTCCCATTGGTTCTTCCACTCCCACCAAAGCTATAACATGACTATATGTACTGTATATATAGTGTTTTTAATGTACTGACACTTGTTGATTGTAGTTTGCTCTGTGACCGTGTGTCTCTTTCATTAGTGTGGACGTGTTATTAAAACAGCAGCAAAGCTTTGTGCTTCATGCTGTGGTTTCTCTTTGCACACAGCTGTTCCTGTCATTCATTCTGCACCTGCATCATTACTTGAACATCATTTGTTACATTAGCTAGAGTGCTATCACACTAGAGTACTGTATTAAACTAAGAAACACTATTTTTTTCATTGTGGAAAATGTTTGACAACAAACCCTAAAGATGCTGAGCTACTCATTTTCACACCTCCACCCCCCCCCCCTTTAAGCGTCTCTTTTATGTCAGTAGTATAATTGTTTCAGAGATTTAATAAACTAGCAATCCTTATGCATGAGTTTTCATCCCAAAAGTACTTTATTTTGTAATCTGATTACTCTTGCAATTACATAGAAATTGACAGGATAAAAAGATCCGAATCAGCAAGATTAAGCTGACTCTTACACCCAGAAGTCTGTTTGCATCAGAAGCAGGTTCAGATTTGAGTGACTGCAGCCCCCTTTGAGGGTTTGGGCATCAGTGCATTGCTGGCTGGCAGTGCAGGCTGAGGCAAGGTGAGGGATGATGCTCGTGTGGTCTGGTCTGGAAGCTCTGGTCAAGCCTGTCCAATAAGAGCAGCCTGGGAGTGGCCTCGGAGGGCAACGTGCACAGTGCATTCTGGTTGTTGTAGGTTTGCTACACTTTATCACCAGCTTTTACTGGGGCAATAAGGTTGTGAACAGGCCTCATTAGTGTTTATTCCACACGTGTTTCTTCTGTTCTTTTTGACTGGCCTAAATGCATACGCTAATAATGGTCTTTAATTCTTGCTCAAGATGAGCTATCAACTATGCTAATTCAGAATTCACTGTGTAAACTGTCAGCCAATAGAAACACAGCCATGCAGCGTGTTTGGAAATGGAGGAGCCTGTGAGAGCCTGTTTACAGTTTGATTACAGTCAGATCACTTGGCTCATTATTTATTTACAACTCGCATCACAGCTGTGACATCAGCTCCTTTTGAGGGCTGACTGCAGGTCAGTTTCATTCAATAGAGAGCTAAGGTGACCAACTTGAAGCTGCTCTAACACAGTAGTGGAATGTGACAAAGTACATTTACTTATGTTTGATACTGAAGTACACACTTGGGGGACCTTTACTTGAGTATTTCTATTTTATGCAACTGTATACTTCTACTCTGCTCCATCTCAGAGGCAAATATTGACTGCAATTCAGCCGGAAGTGACACCTGAGTGAGATGACCCAAAACATTGGCATCTATATGGGAAATACTGTGCTATACTACACACACCCAAAACAAAACTTTATTCAAAACTTTGATGCTGGCTGCCTCTGGCAGTTGTGGTGCACATTGCAGGAGGTGCGTCACCATCTGTTACATCAGATAATTCACCTTCCTCTGTTCCAGCCAGACACACCTGGTGGAGATCTGCACTCTACTGAGTGCACGCTCCTTGTTGGAAATATGTTGACGTGGTTGATATGTTATTAATGACAGATTCACTATTAAACAAAAGACTGTTAACTCCCAGCTGATGGTGGATTTCCCATGTACTGGCATAGAATGCCATCTTAAAGTCAAATGTGCTACAGCATCTTGAAATATCTGAGAGTAAAAGTAATTTGGCAGCCTTCTGCTACACAGGTAGGCTAACATTCAAAATGTCATGTTCCAACTTTATCCACAACCCAGTTCCCATTGCTAAAGAGGAGCTGGATGGATTCCCAGCTTGGTTCTACTGGGAGGCTTTCTGCTGTGTCCACACCTCCTTATAGTAACAGGTTTTCCAAAACCACGGCTCCGTCCTTTCACACACCTCCTACTTACACTGCAGAGCTACCGCACGCTTCCTCTGCTACGGCACATAAATATCCTGAATTTAGTCATTTTATGTTCACTTAATTTAGGTTAAAGGTTTTTTTTTTTTTTTTTTTTTTACCCAGATCATTCCCTTAATAAAGAATCACCTGTCTCAGAATATTCAGCCTTTTGTCA
The DNA here is from genome assembly GCF_017976325.1 of Chelmon rostratus. NCBI lineage: Eukaryota > Metazoa > Chordata > Actinopteri > Chaetodontiformes > Chaetodontidae > Chelmon > Chelmon rostratus. Next base: position 3,935,436 of record NC_055668.1, on the reverse strand, counting down.
CACTTATTTCCTTATTGTCATATCAAAAAAGAAAAAAAAAATTAACACTGATATGACACTGGAAAACATTTTTTACAGTGTACTTCCCGGGCCCATTCCCTGGTGCTACCCATTGCCAGGCAAGTACCGTGACACAGCCTATGCGCATGCACACACATTCACACGAGCAGCGCGGTGCACCGCAGGCACACATTCAGCATTTGTAGACTTGTGTGTAAAGTTGAAAGCAGCACTTATGGCACGATAATTAACTTGGACTCTGTCTCCGTCGCAGTGCCCCCTCCCGCCTCTCATTAATCACCAACACTGTTTGTCTTTCTAACTCTTGGATGAACCACTCTGAAAATATGGTCAGAAGTCTTCGACAACTTTTTTGCTTTCCCAGACTGGCAGATGCTGACCATTTGGAGCAACAAAAACAGAAAAACAAACAGAAAACCCCTCTTGTAATCCCTTCATTACAGCTCCTGCTTTAAACCCAAATACTCCTGAACTCTCTTACACAAAACATTCACCAATTCTCATTTCCCTGTCTTTCTACGTGGAAACATTCATATTCTTGGCTGGAGCTCAACTCAGCCGTCTTGTTGTGGTGCCGATCCTCATGGCTAGTCAGGCGAGAGGTGAAAGTGGAAGGCGACGGCATTAATGCCTCGCTGTGCCACAGGGTCGGAAGCCCTCGACGTCAGCAGGGCAGCTTCTAACCCGCTGCTTCTTTGGTGTCAGAACATGTTAGCCCCTTTTCCCTGCTCCTGTATCCTGAGATATTATGCCCTCCAACACAACAGGCCAAATAATTCTGATTTCTCAACAATGGCAGTGCACATATGGCTGCATTTTGAGGGGTTTGAACAGTGACAGGGGTGAGAACATTTGTCCACAGCGACAGAAACGGCTCAGGGCTCTAAAAGTACGTCTTGGTGTAGAGTGTAAGACAATGTGAGAGGGAAACTGACCTGGTTTCTATCCACCGTTTTAAAACAAAATGTCAAGAAATTGCATGACTTTATGGACCAAGGAAATTTCGATTAGCAAATTGTGACAAAGCTTGCACCAACACTCCTCATCAATCAATCGAAACGTGATACAAATGTGCTTTTTTTCATTTCTCAATAAACTCTTTTGAAATAAAACATAAGCCACATGACGCAGTGAAGTTGTGTGTTCAATAATCTCATGCAGCCAGGTGTTTATGCATCTGATGTGGAAAATGGTTGGCCTACATGTGGATTTTAAAGGAGCACTATGGTGATTTACATTGCACCTCCATAAAGCTGGGAGATTCACAGAAGACATATTTGGTCAATTTTTGAGGCACAAGTCAGTAGCAAGCAGTTGATTGGTGAAGGCAAACAGTGGAGTTCTTCCTTAAGAAGAAGACAGACTAAGGCTCTGTGAGACTAGACAAGCAGTACTCTGAGTTTAACGATAATGTCAGCGTGCTAGCATGTTCATAATGATGACAGCTGATGCTTAGCAGGTACAATGTTTACTATGTTAGCCGTCTTAGTTTTGCTAACCAGAACTAAAAAGAAAGTACAGTTGAGGTCATATGCATATCATTCGTTTTGGAGGGTTTCTCTGAGTTGAACAGCAGTGAAGTCTCATTAAGACTAAAAATCTGTTGCCAATGTCCTGGCCAAGACAGCAGAACCATTACGTGGTTGCAGACGTTGTGCAAACTCCAATTCAAGACAAAAACAAATAACAAATCAAAGAATCACCAAAAAGTATCAAAAAAAAAAAAACATCATCAGCATAAAAAACATGTACGCCCAGATGTTGTTGCCATTTAGAATCGCTTTCAATACATCCAATGAGTGAGCAGCATGCTTAAACGCCCTGTTTGCCAGTGCAGTACAGACTGTGGGGACAGTTAGGAGGGATAAGTGGGAGTGATAGTTTATGATTGGTGGATTGGCTTACGGCCACAGTCTTGGACATGGCGATGGTGCTGGATGAAAAGTTGGAAGATCGCCAAAGTTATTGCTGTTTATTCTGATGAGGAGCATATCTCTACCAAATTTAATGACAACCCATCAGTCGCTTCGTTCACCCAACCATCTCTACTTCCTTCCTCATATATTTTTTGCTGAAGTAAGTTGTTTCAAGCATTTAAAGAAATACCTGATTCTCTAATTTTTCTGGTCAGGTCAGTCTCCATTTGAATGATATACTGTACTGGCTCAAAGAACGCATCACAGTGCTGGCAACAGTGGGAATCAGTTCTCAATTTCTACCCCATGCTTGTATTTCAAGTGTATCTCATTTCACTTTACATGAGGAATTCCATTTGATCAAAATTTTACTCGAATACTTTCAATCCTTCTGTCAATCGTTCTGCCTTCCCTTCTCTTTGGCTCTAACCCTGGCTTCTCTTCCTCTCCTCTTCCAGTCTGCACATTTTTTAGCCCTCCTCTCCCTCCCTCTCTATCTGTCTCCAGTCATCCCTGGTAGCCCTCTGTCATCCGCTGGCCAAGCTGGGAGTGAAGCCAGGCTGGCTAAGCCTGCAGTCCTGCATGGCCCGGCGGGCTGGGCTTGAATGGAGAAGCAGAGAGGACCTTGGCTAAACTGGCACATGCATCACAGAGTGTGGGTAACAGCTCCCTTAAGCCAAACACTATACCCCTCTAATATAACTAATTCATCTGAGAGAAGGAGGCTGGTCAGAGGGGACAGAGAGACAGCAAGAGAGACAATCACGGATTGACAAGCTCTCAGATCAACCATTGGATCCCTGAATGGTTCTGTCATTTTGTTCCAACCAAGGGGAGCTGGCTCAGTGCTGGGCGAGTGATATAGTTAGTAGAATATTTAGAATATATGTATACATTATGTATTATATATTCTATTCCAGACTGGCTATCACAGCATCTCTTCCCTTTACAAAGCAAAAGTCGGTTCTCTCTGCTGTTCATGTCCGCTGGCTTTTAGTCTTCCTACAAAGTCAACCATGAGCCTGGTCTCATTCCCAGAGCGTCAAATACCGTCGCTGTGCCGTGCACCTGCATGAGATGCCGAGGGACGTGACAATTTCCATCTCTAGTGTTTTATTGTTGGGAGAATACAGTTTTTATTTGATATTTAAAGAGATACGATTTGGCATTACACCTCCATAAAGTTGGTAACCATGCCGGAGTCAGATTAACAACAGTCAAAATAAAGAGACCAACATATCCTGACTTTTTCTGTTTTATCACTGCCTGAAGCTTTACTCAACAAAGTGATGTATGACCTGCTGTTGGGACCCATGATGGCTGGGTAATGTTGCTGTACTGTCGCTCAAGCCCCAAAACCGGTGGGCCTTACATTCCCAATAATGTAGCTTAATAGCATTTTCCGTCTGACCCTCCTTGTCTTTCAAGTCTGAAGCCCAAGCCAAGATAGCCCTGGTGACATCAGCTCCCTTGCCCACCTTTTTTGTTGTTAGGTGTGAGGACTCAACATGGAAAGGTTTAGGGTTAACACCTGGGTCAACCTGACCAATTCTGATCCTACCTTGCACCAAAATAATTTTACCATCAACCAAAAAAAAAAAAAAAAAAAAAAAGGGGAGATTTGTAAAAAGTTATGTTTCCTACTTTTTTGGAACTCACAGTTTAAAATGATACAGTATATTATACACTTTGTGTGCATTTTGTAGGCTGTGATATGAGAATTTGATAGATTTTCTGGGGATATCATTGAAGCCACGAGGAGGCTACGATGCTGCTTTATGTGAAGTTGCAGGATCTGGAGAGGCTCTGCTCTTGAGGCTGTACCGCTGATCACATCTCTCTGGTGTAATTTCCACTCTCTGCTAACATTCTCCCTCCTCATGTAAAGCATTTATTATGATTATTATAAAACAGTCTGTGGACCGAGATGATTACACAGCTCAGAGACAGAACAACAGTCAGGGAAGGAGAGAATAGAGTGCAGTATGTCACGTCTGGTAGTGTGTCAGCCCAGCCAACGCCTCCCCACTTACCCCAGACCACATACCAGTCTGGCTCGCAGTCTGTGCCAAGGAGCCCATGCTACTGCATTAAGACTTATCCCTCAAAACTCTGCATGTGTGTCTGTGTGTGCATGAATGACATTTAGACTCCTCCATTGCCATTTATATTGGCATCACTGTGTATACCACAGAGGAACAGCGCCTGAGCCAAGTGCTGCTGATGACTCTCTTTATCCATTGCAGTATGCAGGGTTGGTAAAATGACATATACACACACACAGACACAAGCACATGCAGTTATTAAGAATAGCCAACTGGCGCAGATGGCTGTAAAAATATATTTGGAGCCATAAGCCTTGAGGACACTGTAATGAAAACTACCCAAGTAAGAAACTCAGAATACTAGAAAAATGGTGCTGTAAGACAGCAATTAATAAGCAGTATATTATTCTAAGAGTTGGATCACTTCAGTTTATGAAATCTCTATTAAAAATATACTCCACCGTGTACTACAGAGCTTGTAAGAGTGTTGTTCATTTGTTCAACATTCATTTATGCCCTTATCATTCATTTAATATCTTAATGAAGTACAGTATTTGATGAGATGAGAAAATTATGTAAAATATCTATATTCTGTTATACCACCAATTATATTATATGGACTATACAATATACATACAAGTGTAGCAGGTGAATTGAAACATGGGAATTTATTCATTAAGAACCCAAACTTTCTATGTTAACAGGTGAATGGCACTGATGTCTGTACTTATGTTATTTATGTTTTTTGGTGAAACAATGTCCCCTTTGCACAATGTTGTGAAATTAAGGAATATATCTTTTTCAAGAACAGCTCTAACTACATTATACTATCAATTCAATTCAATAATATCAAGAGCAAACAGCCAAAAGGCGTCCAAACTGCATATATGAAACAAGATACATACGCGTGCATGAGCCGCATGTCCTCCACTACACACATTATACGCTTGGATACACTTC
>NC_055668.1:3222500-3299994 GCF_017976325.1 Chelmon rostratus | reverse complement strand
AGGGGTGCACTTTAGCCACATTCTGAAATGAAATTGCAACAGAAGAACATGCTTGGAGGTTAGCCTGTGATTTGCTCATGCATTTCTCCATAAACATATCATACCTGCACTTCCAGAAAATGCAGCTCCAGGCTGTTTTCTCCATCAAGAAAGCTCACTGGACTCTAATTGACCACTCATCAAGTGCTAATGACATGCGTGCATTTCGTGTGATGGTTGTTTCGTCATTGAGTACAAATAGTGCTATTGTTGTCTAATCATTGTGTAGAAACAGGGCGGAGTATTGTGGAGATGAATCCATTCAGTATTTAAGGTGGCCAAATCTTGGCTAGAAACAACACTTCCACTGCAGCTGGGACACAACGCAGAAGCTGCCCGAAAGAGACATGGGGACTGCGCTGGAAGTCAGAAGCGAACAAAAGATTGCTCACCGCAAGTCAGTGTTATTGGCCCAACTTGAGCATTGACTTGACTCTTGAATTCAGTAAGTGCTACTTGTTGGGGCGGTGGTATATGACAAATGCTACGCACTCCTGCTGAACATAGAGTGGAATCACATTCAGATCACCTCAAATGGAGACACTGATGATTCTTGTGTTCATAAGTGCTTCTCTTTGGGGTTGTCTTGCTTGTGACTGCTTCCGCACACCCATCACAGGACAAGCACAGAGACCGTCAAGCTTGCAGTATTTTCACATGGCTCGCTGAATATGTACATTTGTCAGCAACATTACCCAAACACCAGCACTAACTTGAATTCTGACTGCAGTAAGTGCTAACTGTTGGGGTAGTTTTGCTGACCTCTGAAGACTGCTCCCTTACTTGGGCACCGACTCCAGTCTCCAATCCACTAAGTTCTGCTTCTTCTGGCTGCTGTTATTGACAAAAACAGCTCCATCAGTTGGACGCCAGCTTCTCAGAGAATCACTCTCAGATCACTTCAAATAGAGCCACTGGTGATTCTTGTGTTCACAAGTGCTTCTCTTTGGGGTTGTCTTGCTTGTGACAAGTTCCTCCATGGTCATATGTCACGCAGCATGTTGAAGACTCAAGAAATCACCTCTAAAAAGCAGAGCTCTTTTTCAGTGGCAGAGGAAGGGAACATGATGTAACCCTCTGCCTTCCGTACGAGCAAAGTTGCATGGGGTTGCCGTAGTCTTGCACGTAATCAGCTTTTCTTGCCGAGCTCTACATTTGGTCACCAATACAACCCGAACACAAACACTCACTTTGGCTCTCAGTGCAGTAAGTGCTTTTTGTTGGGGTAGTTTTGCTGACCTCTACATCTTATACAGTGTAAATCTTGTGTGCCATTTCAAAACATGTGGGCTTTAGGGCATTCAATCGTTCCCAAACAAAATGTGGTTGAAGGGGTGCACTTTAGCCACATTCTGAAATGAAATTGCAACAGAAGAACATGCTTGGAGGTTAGCCTGTGATTTGCTCATGCATTTCTCCATAAACATATCATACCTGCACTTCCAGAAAATGCAGCTCCAGGCTGTTTTCTCCATCAAGAAAGCTCACTGGACTCTAATTGACCACTCATCAAGTGCTAATGACATGCGTGCATTTCGTGTGATGGTTGTTTCGTCATTGAGTACAAATAGTGCTATTGTTGTCTAATCATTGTGTAGAAACAGGGCGGAGTATTGTGGAGATGAATCCATTCAGTATTTAAGGTGGCCAAATCTTGGCTAGAAACAACACTTCCACTGCAGCTGGGACACAACACAGAAGCTGCCCGAAAGAGACATGGGGACTGCGCTGGAAGTCAGAAGCGAACAAAAGATTGCTCACCGCAAGTCAGTGTTATTGGCCCAACTTGAGCATTGACTTGACTCTTGAATTCAGTAAGTGCTACTTGTTGGGGCGGTGGTATATGACAAATGCTACGCACTCCTGCTGAACATAGAGTGGAATCACATTCAGATCACCTCAAATGGAGACACTGATGATTCTTGTGTTCATAAGTGCTTCTCTTTGGGGTTGTCTTGCTTGTGACACACACCCATCACAGGACAAGCACAGAGACCGTCAAGCTTGCAGTATTTTCACATGGCTCGCTGAATATGTACATTTGTCAGCAACATTACCCAAACACCAGCACTAACTTGAATTTTGACTGCAGTAAGTGCTAACTGTTGGGGTAGTTTTGCTGACCTCTGAAGACTGCTCCCTTAGCTCTACATTTGGTCACCAATACAACCCGAACACAAACACTCACTTTGGCTCTCAGTGCAGTAAGTGCTTTTTGTTGGGGTAGTTTTGCTGACCTCTACATCTTATACAGTGTAAATCTTGTGTGCCATTTCAAAACATGTGGGCTTTAGGGCATTCAATCGTTCCCAAACAAAATGTGGTTGAAGGGGTGCACTTTAGCCACATTCTGAAATGAAATTGCAACAGAAGAACATGCTTGGAGGTTAGCCTGTGATTTGCTCATGCATTTCTCCATAAACATATCATACCTGCACTTCCAGAAAATGCAGCTCCAGGCTGTTTTCTCCATCAAGAAAGCTCACTGGACTCTAATTGACCACTCATCGAGTGCTAATGACATGCGTGCATTTCGTGTGATGGTTGTTTCGTCATTGAGTACAAATAGTGCTATTGTTGTCTAATCATTGTGTAGAAACAGGGCGGAGTATTGTGGAGATGAATCCATTCAGTATTTAAGGTGGCCAAATCTTGGCTAGAAACAACACTTCCACTGCAGCTGGGACACAACACAGAAGCTGCCCGAAAGAGACATGGGGACTGCGCTGGAAGTCAGAAGCGAACAAAAGATTGCTCACCGCAAGTCAGTGTTATTGGCCCAACTTGAGCATTGACTTGACTCTTGAATTCAGTAAGTGCTACTTGTTGGGGCGGTGGTATATGACAAATGCTACGCACTCCTGCTGAACATAGAGTGGAATCACATTCAGATCACCTCAAATGGAGACACTGATGATTCTTGTGTTCATAAGTGCTTCTCTTTGGGGTTGTCTTGCTTGTGACTGCTTCCGCACACCCATCACAGGACAAGCACAGAGACCGTCAAGCTTGCAGTATTTTCACATGGCTCGCTGAATATGTACATTTGTCAGCAACATTACCAAACACCAGCACTAACTTGAATTCTGACTGCAGTAAGTGCTAACTGTTGGGGTAGTTTTGCTGACCTCTGAAGACTGCTCCCTTACTTGGGCACCGACTCCAGTCTCCAATCCACTAAGTTCTGCTTCTTCTGGCTGCTGTTATTGACAAAAACAGCTCCATCAGTTGGACGCCAGCTTCTCAGAGAATCACTCTCAGATCACTTCAAATAGAGCCACTGATGATTCTTGTGTTCACAAGTGCTTCTCTTTGGGTTGTCTTGCTTGTGACACACACCCATCACAGGACAAGCACAGAGACCGTCAAGCTTGCAGTATTTTCACATGGCTCGCTGAATATGTACATTTGTCAGCAACATTACCCAAACACCAGCACTAACTTGAATTCTGACTGCAGTAAGTGCTAACTGTTGGGGTAGTTTTGCTGACCTCTGAAGACTGCTCCCTTACTTGGGCACCGACTCCAGTCTCCAATCCACTAAGTTCTGCTTCTTCTGGCTGCTGTTATTGACAAAAACAGCTCCATCAGTTGGACGCCAGCTTCTCAGAGAATCACTCTCAGATCACTTCAAATAGAGCCACTGGTGATTCTTGTGTTCACAAGTGCTTCTCTTTGGGGTTGTCTTGCTTGTGACAAGTTCCTCCATGGTCATATGTCACGCAGCATGTTGAAGACTCAAGAAATCACCTCTAAAAGCAGAGCTCTTTTTCAGTGGCAGAGGAAGGGAACATGATGTAACCCTCTGCCTTCCGTACGAGCAAAGTTGCATGGGGTTGCCGTAGTCTTGCACGTAATCAGCTTTTTCTTGCCGAGCTCTACATTTGGTCACCAATACAACCCGAACACAAACACTCACTTTGGCTCTCAGTGCAGTAAGTGCTTTTTGTTGGGGTAGTTTTGCTGACCTCTACATCTTATACAGTGTAAATCTTGTGTGCCATTTCTAAACATGTGGGCTTTAGGGCATTCAATCGTTCCCAAACAAAATGTGGTTGAAGGGGTGCACTTTAGCCACATTCTGAAATGAAATTGCAACAGAAGAACATGCTTGGAGGTTAGCCTGTGATTTGCTCATGCATTTCTCCATAAACATATCATACCTGCACTTCCAGAAAATGCAGCTCCAGGCTATTTTCTCCATCAAGAAAGCTCACTGGACTCTAATTGACCACTCATCGAGTGCTAATGACATGCGTGCATTTCGTGTGATGGTTGTTTCGTCATTGAGTACAAATAGTGCTATTGTTGTCTAATCATTGTGTAGAAACAGGGCGGAGTATTGTGGAGATGAATCCATTCAGTATTTAAGGTGGCCAAATCTTGGCTAGAAACAACACTTCCACTGCAGCTGGACACAACACAGAAGCTGCCCGAAAGAGACATGGGGACTGCGCTGGAAGTCAGAAGCGAACAAAAGATTGCTCACCGCAAGTCAGTGTTATTGGCCCAACTTGAGCATTGACTTGACTCTTGAATTCAGTAAGTGCTACTTGTTGGGGCGGTGGTATATGACAAATGCTACGCACTCCTGCTGAACATAGAGTGGAATCACATTCAGATCACCTCAAATGGAGACACTGATGATTCTTGTGTTCATAAGTGCTTCTCTTTGGGGTTGTCTTGCTTGTGACTGCTTCCGCACACCCATCACAGGACAAGCACAGAGACCGTCAAGCTTGCAGTATTTTCACATGGCTCGCTGAATATGTACATTTGTCAGCAACATTACCCAAACACCAGCACTAACTTGAATTCTGACTGCAGTAAGTGCTAACTGTTGGGGTAGTTTTGCTGACCTCTGAAGACTGCTCCCTTACTTGGGCACCGACTCCAGTCTCCAATCCACTAAGTTCTGCTTCTTCTGGCTGCTGTTATTGACAAAAACAGCTCCATCAGTTGGACGCCAGCTTCTCAGAGAATCACTCTCAGATCACTTCAAATAGAGCCACTGGTGATTCTTGTGTTCACAAGTGCTTCTCTTTGGGGTTGTCTTGCTTGTGACAAGTTCCTCCATGGTCATATGTCACACAGCATGTTGAAGACTCAAGAAATCACCTCTAAAAAGCAGAGCTCTTTTCAGTGGCAGAGGAAGGGAACATGATGTAACCCTCTGCCTTCCGTACGAGCAAAGTTGCATGGGGTTGCCGTAGTCTTGCACGTAATCAGCTTTTCTTGCCGAGCTCTACATTTGGTCACCAATACAACCCGAACACAAACACTCACTTTGGCTCTCAGTGCAGTAAGTGCTTTTTGTTGGGGTAGTTTTGCTGACCTCTACATCTTATACAGTGTAAATCTTGTGTGCCATTTCAAAACATGTGGGCTTTAGGGCATTCAATCGTTCCCAAACAAAATGTGGTTGAAGGGGTGCACTTTAGCCACATTCTGAAATGAAATTGCAACAGAAGAACATGCTTGGAGGTTAGCCTGTGATTTGCTCATGCATTTCTCCATAAACATATCATACCTGCACTTCCAGAAAATGCAGCTCCAGGCTGTTTTCTCCATCAAGAAAGCTCACTGGACTCTAATTGACCACTCATCAAGTGCTAATGACATGCGTGCATTTCGTGTGATGGTTGTTTCGTCATTGAGTACAAATAGTGCTATTGTTGTCTAATCATTGTGTAGAAACAGGGCGGAGTATTGTGGAGATGAATCCATTCAGTATTTAAGGTGGCCAAATCTTGGCTAGAAACAACACTTCCACTGCAGCTGGGACACAACGCAGAAGCTGCCCGAAAGAGACATGGGGACTGCGCTGGAAGTCAGAAGCGAACAAAAGATTGCTCACCGCAGTCAGTGTTATTGGCCCAACTTGAGCATTGACTTGACTCTTGAATTCAGTAAGTGCTACTTGTTGGGGCGGTGGTATATGACAAATGCTACGCACTCCTGCTGAACATAGAGTGGAATCACATTCAGATCACCTCAAATGGAGACACTGATGATTCTTGTGTTCATAAGTGCTTCTCTTTGGGGTTGTCTTGCTTGTGACTGCTTCCGCACACCCATCACAGGACAAGCACAGAGACCGTCAAGCTTGCAGTATTTTCACATGGCTCGCTGAATATGTACATTTGTCAGCAACATTACCCAAACACCAGCACTAACTTGAATTCTGACTGCAGTAAGTGCTAACTGTTGGGGTAGTTTTGCTGACCTCTGAAGACTGCTCCCTTACTTGGGCACCGACTCCAGTCTCCAATCCACTAAGTTCTGCTTCTTCTGGCTGCTGTTATTGACAAAAACAGCTCCATCAGTTGGACGCCAGCTTCTCAGAGAATCACTCTCAGATCACTTCAAATAGAGCCACTGGTGATTCTTGTGTTCACAAGTGCTTCTCTTTGGGGTTGTCTTGCTTGTGACAAGTTCCTCCATGGTCATATGTCACGCAGCATGTTGAAGACTCAAGAAATCACCTCTAAAAAGCAGAGCTCTTTTTCAGTGGCAGAGGAAGGGAACATGATGTAACCCTCTGCCTTCCGTACGAGCAAAGTTGCATGGGGTTGCCGTAGTCTTGCACGTAATCAGCTTTTTCTTGCCGAGCTCTACATTTGGTCACCAATACAACCCGAACACAAACACTCACTTTGGCTCTCAGTGCAGTAAGTGCTTTTTGTTGGGGTAGTTTTGCTGACCTCTACATCTTATACAGTGTAAATCTTGTGTGCCATTTCAAAACATGTGGGCTTTAGGGCATTCAATCGTTCCCAAACAAAATGTGGTTGAAGGGGTGCACTTTAGCCACATTCTGAAATGAAATTGCAACAGAAGAACATGCTTGGAGGTTAGCCTGTGATTTGCTCATGCATTTCTCCATAAACATATCATACCTGCACTTCCAGAAAATGCAGCTCCAGGCTATTTTCTCCATCAAGAAAGCTCACTGGACTCTAATTGACCACTCATCAAGTGCTAATGACATGCGTGCATTTCGTGTGATGGTTGTTTCGTCATTGAGTACAAATAGTGCTATTGTTGTCTAATCATTGTGTAGAAACAGGGCGGAGTATTGTGGAGATGAATCCATTCAGTATTTAAGGTGGCCAAATCTTGGCTAGAAACAACACTTCCACTGCAGCTGGGACACAACACAGAAGCTGCCCGAAAGAGACATGGGGACTGCGCTGGAAGTCAGAAGCGAACAAAAGATTGCTCACCGCAAGTCAGTGTTATTGGCCCAACTTGAGCATTGACTTGACTCTTGAATTCAGTAAGTGCTACTTGTTGGGGCGGTGGTATATGACAAATGCTACGCACTCCTGCTGAACATAGAGTGGAATCACATTCAGATCACCTCAAATGGAGACACTGATGATTCTTGTGTTCATAAGTGCTTCTCTTTGGGGTTGTCTTGCTTGTGACTGCTTCCGCACACCCATCACAGGACAAGCACAGAGACCGTCAAGCTTGCAGTATTTTCACATGGCTCGCTGAATATGTACATTTGTCAGCAACATTACCCAAACACCAGCACTAACTTGAATTCTGACTGCAGTAAGTGCTAACTGTTGGGGTAGTTTTGCTGACCTCTGAAGACTGCTCCCTTACTTGGGCACCGACTCCAGTCTCCAATCCACTAAGTTCTGCTTCTTCTGGCTGCTGTTATTGACAAAAACAGCTCCATCAGTTGGACGCCAGCTTCTCAGAGAATCACTCTCAGATCACTTCAAATAGAGCCACTGGTGATTCTTGTGTTCACAAGTGCTTCTCTTTGGGGTTGTCTTGCTTGTGACAAGTTCCTCCACGGTCATATGTCACGCAGCATGTTGAAGACTCAAGAAATCACCTCTAAAAAGCAGAGCTCTTTTCAGTGGCAGAGGAAGGGAACATGATGTAACCCTCTGCCTTCCGTACGAGCAAAGTTGCATGGGGTTGCCGTAGTCTTGCACGTAATCAGCTTTTTCTTGCCGAGCTCTACATTTGGTCACCAATACAACCCGAACACAAACACTCACTTTGGCTCTCAGTGCAGTAAGTGCTTTTTTTGGGGTAGTTTTGCTGACCTCTACATCTTATACAGTGTAAATCTTGTGTGCCATTTCAAAACATGTGGGCTTTAGGGCATTCAATCGTTCCCAAACAAAATGTGGTTGAAGGGGTGCACTTTAGCCACATTCTGAAATGAAATTGCAACAGAAGAACATGCTTGGAGGTTAGCCTGTGATTTGCTCATGCATTTCTCCATAAACATATCATACCTGCACTTCCCGAAAATGCAGCTCCAGGCTGTTTTCTCCATCAAGAAAGCTCACTGGACTCTAATTGACCACTCATCAAGTGCTAATGACATGCGTGCATTTCGTGTGATGGTTGTTTCGTCATTGAGTACAAATAGTGCTATTGTTGTCTAATCATTGTGTAGAACAGGGCGGAGTATTGTGGAGATGAATCCATTCAGTATTTAAGGTGGCCAAATCTTGGCTAGAAACAACACTTCCACTGCAGCTGGGACACAACACAGAAGCTGCCCGAAAGAGACATGGGGACTGCGCTGGAAGTCAGAAGCGAACAAAAGATTGCTCACCGCAAGTCAGTGTTATTGGCCCAACTTGAGCATTGACTTGACTCTTGAATTCAGTAAGTGCTACTTGTTGGGGCGGTGGTATATGACAAATGCTACGCACTCCTGCTGAACATAGAGTGGAATCACATTCAGATCACCTCAAATGGAGACACTGATGATTCTTGTGTTCATAAGTGCTTCTCTTTGGGGTTGTCTTGCTTGTGACTGCTTCCGCACACCCATCACAGGACAAGCACAGAGACCGTCAAGCTTGCAGTATTTTCACATGGCTCGCTGAATATGTACATTTGTCAGCAACATTACCCAAACACCAGCACTAACTTGAATTCTGACTGCAGTAAGTGCTAACTGTTGGGGTAGTTTTGCTGACCTCTGAAGACTGCTCCCTTACTTGGGCACCGACTCCAGTCTCCAATCCACTAAGTTCTGCTTCTTCTGGCTGCTGTTATTGACAAAAACAGCTCCATCAGTTGGACGCCAGCTTCTCAGAGAATCACTCTCAGATCACTTCAAATAGAGCCACTGGTGATTCTTGTGTTCACAAGTGCTTCTCTTTGGGGTTGTCTTGCTTGTGACAAGTTCCTCCATGGTCATATGTCACGCAGCATGTTGAAGACTCAAGAAATCACCTCTAAAAAGCAGAGCTCTTTTTCAGTGGCAGAGGAAGGGAACATGATGTAACCCTCTGCCTTCCGTACGAGCAAAGTTGCATGGGGTTGCCGTAGTCTTGCACGTAATCAGCTTTTTCTTGCCGAGCTCTACATTTGGTCACCAATACAACCCGAACACAAACACTCACTTTGGCTCTCAGTGCAGTAAGTGCTTTTTGTTGGGGTAGTTTTGCTGACCTCTACATCTTATACAGTGTAAATCTTGTGTGCCATTTCAAAACATGTGGGCTTTAGGGCATTCAATCGTTCCCAAACAAAATGTGGTTGAAGGGGTGCACTTTAGCCACATTCTGAAATGAAATTGCAACAGAAGAACATGCTTGGAGGTTAGCCTGTGATTTGCTCATGCATTTCTCCATAAACATATCATACCTGCACTTCCAGAAAATGCAGCTCCAGGCTGTTTTCTCCATCAAGAAAGCTCACTGGACTCTAATTGACCACTCATCAAGTGCTAATGACATGCGTGCATTTCGTGTGATGGTTGTTTCGTCATTGAGTACAAATAGTGCTATTGTTGTCTAATCATTGTGTAGAAACAGGGCGGAGTATGTGGAGATGAATCCATTCAGTATTTAAGGTGGCCAAATCTTGGCTAGAAACAACACTTCCACTGCAGCTGGGACACAACACAGAAGCTGCCCGAAAGAGACATGGGGACTGCGCTGGAAGTCAGAAGCGAACAAAAGATTGCTCACCGCAAGTCAGTGTTATTGGCCCAACTTGAGCATTGACTTGACTCTTGAATTCAGTAAGTGCTACTTGTTGGGGCGGTGGTATATGACAAATGCTACGCACTCCTGCTGAACATAGAGTGGAATCACATTCAGATCACCTCAAATGGAGACACTGATGATTCTTGTGTTCATAAGTGCTTCTCTTTGGGGTTGTCTTGCTTGTGACTGCTTCCGCACACCCATCACAGGACAAGCACAGAGACCGTCAAGCTTGCAGTATTTTCACATGGCTCGCTGAATATGTACATTTGTCAGCAACATTACCCAAACACCAGCACTAACTTGAATTCTGACTGCAGTAAGTGCTAACTGTTGGGGTAGTTTTGCTGACCTCTGAAGACTGCTCCCTTACTTGGGCACCGACTCCAGTCTCCAATCCACTAAGTTCTGCTTCTTCTGGCTGCTGTTATTGACAAAAACAGCTCCATCAGTTGGACGCCAGCTTCTCAGAGAATCACTCTCAGATCACTTCAAATAGAGCCACTGGTGATTCTTGTGTTCACAAGTGCTTCTCTTTGGGGTTGTCTTGCTTGTGACAAGTTCCTCCATGGTCATATGTCACGCAGCATGTTGAAGACTCAAGAAATCACCTCTAAAAAGCAGAGCTCTTTTTCAGTGGCAGAGGAAGGGAACATGATGTAACCCTCTGCCTTCCGTACGAGCAAAGTTGCATGGGGTTGCCGTAGTCTTGCACGTAATCAGCTTTTTCTTGCCGAGCTCTACATTTGGTCACCAATACAACCCGAACACAAACACTCACTTTGGCTCTCAGTGCAGTAAGTGCTTTTTGTTGGGGTAGTTTTGCTGACCTCTACATCTTATACAGTGTAAATCTTGTGTGCCATTTCAAAACATGTGGGCTTTAGGGCATTCAATCGTTCCCAAACAAAATGTGGTTGAAGGGGTGCACTTTAGCCACATTCTGAAATGAAATTGCAACAGAAGAACATGCTTGGAGGTTAGCCTGTGATTTGCTCATGCATTTCTCCATAAACATATCATACCTGCACTTCCAGAAAATGCAGCTCCAGGCTGTTTTCTCCATCAAGAAAGCTCACTGGACTCTAATTGACCACTCATCGAGTGCTAATGACATGCGTGCATTTCGTGTGATGGTTGTTTCGTCATTGAGTACAAATAGTGCTATTGTTGTCTAATCATTGTGTAGAAACAGGGCGGAGTATTGTGGAGATGAATCCATTCAGTATTTAAGGTGGCCAAATCTTGGCTAGAAACAACACTTCCACTGCAGCTGGGACACAACGCAGAAGCTGCCCGAAAGAGACATGGGGACTGCGCTGGAAGTCAGAAGCGAACAAAAGATTGCTCACCGCAAGTCAGTGTTATTGGCCCAACTTGAGCATTGACTTGACTCTTGAATTCAGTAAGTGCTACTTGTTGGGGCGGTGGTATATGACAAATGCTACGCACTCCTGCTGAACATAGAGTGGAATCACATTCAGATCACCTCAAATGGAGACACTGATGATTCTTGTGTTCATAAGTGCTTCTCTTTGGGGTTGTCTTGCTTGTGACTGCTTCCGCACACCCATCACAGGACAAGCACAGAGACCGTCAAGCTTGCAGTATTTTCACATGGCTCGCTGAATATGTACATTTGTCAGCAACATTACCCAAACACCAGCACTAACTTGAATTCTGACTGCAGTAAGTGCTAACTGTTGGGGTAGTTTTGCTGACCTCTGAAGACTGCTCCCTTACTTGGGCACCGACTCCAGTCTCCAATCCACTAAGTTCTGCTTCTTCTGGCTGCTGTTATTGACAAAAACAGCTCCATCAGTTGGACGCCAGCTTCTCAGAGAATCACTCTCAGATCACTTCAAATAGAGCCACTGGTGATTCTTGTGTTCACAAGTGCTTCTCTTTGGGGTTGTCTTGCTTGTGACAAGTTCCTCCATGGTCATATGTCACGCAGCATGTTGAAGACTCAAGAAATCACCTCTAAAAAGCAGAGCTCTTTTCAGTGGCAGAGGAAGGGAACATGATGTAACCCTCTGCCTTCCGTACGAGCAAAGTTGCATGGGGTTGCCGTAGTCTTGCACGTAATCAGCTTTTCTTGCCGAGCTCTACATTTGGTCACCAATACAACCCGAACACAAACACTCACTTTGGCTCTCAGTGCAGTAAGTGCTTTTTGTTGGGGTAGTTTTGCTGACCTCTACATCTTATACAGTGTAAATCTTGTGTGCCATTTCAAAACATGTGGGCTTTAGGGCATTCAATCGTTCCCAACAAAATGTGGTTGAAGGGGTGCACTTTAGCCACATTCTGAAATGAAATTGCAACAGAAGAACATGCTTGGAGGTTAGCCTGTGATTTGCTCATGCATTTCTCCATAAACATATCATACCTGCACTTCCAGAAAATGCAGCTCCAGGCTGTTTTCTCCATCAAGAAAGCTCACTGGACTCTAATTGACCACTCATCGAGTGCTAATGACATGCGTGCATTTCGTGTGATGGTTGTTTCGTCATTGAGTACAAATAGTGCTATTGTTGTCTAATCATTGTGTAGAAACAGGGCGGAGTATTGTGGAGATGAATCCATTCAGTATTTAAGGTGGCCAAATCTTGGCTAGAAACAACACTTCCACTGCAGCTGGGACACAACGCAGAAGCTGCCCGAAAGAGACATGGGGACTGCGCTGGAAGTCAGAAGCGAACAAAAGATTGCTCACCGCAAGTCAGTGTTATTGGCCCAACTTGAGCATTGACTTGACTCTTGAATTCAGTAAGTGCTACTTGTTGGGGCGGTGGTATATGACAAATGCTACGCACTCCTGCTGAACATAGAGTGGAATCACATTCAGATCACCTCAAATGGAGACACTGATGATTCTTGTGTTCATAAGTGCTTCTCTTTGGGGTTGTCTTGCTTGTGACTGCTTCCGCACACCCATCACAGGACAAGCACAGAGACCGTCAAGCTTGCAGTATTTTCACATGGCTCGCTGAATATGTACATTTGTCAGCAACATTACCCAAACACCAGCACTAACTTGAATTCTGACTGCAGTAAGTGCTAACTGTTGGGGTAGTTTTGCTGACCTCTGAAGACTGCTCCCTTACTTGGGCACCGACTCCAGTCTCCAATCCACTAAGTTCTGCTTCTTCTGGCTGCTGTTATTGACAAAAACAGCTCCATCAGTTGGACGCCAGCTTCTCAGAGAATCACTCTCAGATCACTTCAAATAGAGCCACTGGTGATTCTTGTGTTCACAAGTGCTTCTCTTTGGGGTTGTCTTGCTTGTGACAAGTTCCTCCATGGTCATATGTCACGCAGCATGTTGAAGACTCAAGAAATCACCTCTAAAAAGCAGAGCTCTTTTTCAGTGGCAGAGGAAGGGAACATGATGTAACCCTCTGCCTTCCGTACGAGCAAAGTTGCATGGGGTTGCCGTAGTCTTGCACGTAATCAGCTTTTTCTTGCCGAGCTCTACATTTGGTCACTAATACAACCCGAACACAAACACTCACTTTGGCTCTCAGTGCAGTAAGTGCTTTTTGTTGGGGTAGTTTTGCTGACCTCTACATCTTATACAGTGTAAATCTTGTGTGCCATTTCAAACATGTGGGCTTTAGGGCATTCAATCGTTCCCAAACAAAATGTGGTTGAAGGGGTGCACTTTAGCCACATTCTGAAATGAAATTGCAACAGAAGAACATGCTTGGAGGTTAGCCTGTGATTTGCTCATGCATTTCTCCATAAACATATCATACCTGCACTTCCAGAAAATGCAGCTCCAGGCTATTTTCTCCATCAAGAAAGCTCACTGGACTCTAATTGACCACTCATCAGTGCTAATGACATGCGTGCATTTCGTGTGATGGTTGTTTCGTCATTGAGTACAAATAGTGCTATTGTTGTCTAATCATTGTGTAGAAACAGGGCGGAGTATTGTGGAGATGAATCCATTCAGTATTTAAGGTGGCCAAATCTTGGCTAGAAACAACACTTCCACTGCAGCTGGGACACAACACAGAAGCTGCCCGAAAGAGACATGGGGACTGCGCTGGAAGTCAGAAGCGAACAAAAGATTGCTCACCGCAAGTCAGTGTTATTGGCCCAACTTGAGCATTGACTTGACTCTTGAATTCAGTAAGTGCTACTTGTTGGGGCGGTGGTATATGACAAATGCTACGCACTCCTGCTGAACATAGAGTGGAATCACATTCAGATCACCTCAAATGGAGACACTGATGATTCTTGTCTTCATAAGTGCTTCTCTTTGGGGTTGTCTTGCTTGTGACTGCTTCCGCACACCCATCACAGGACAAGCACAGAGACCGTCAAGCTTGCAGTATTTTCACATGGCTCGCTGAATATGTACATTTGTCAGCAACATTACCCAAACACCAGCACTAACTTGAATTCTGACTGCAGTAAGTGCTAACTGTTGGGGTAGTTTTGCTGACCTCTGAAGACTGCTCCCTTACTTGGGCACCGACTCCAGTCTCCAATCCACTAAGTTCTGCTTCTTCTGGCTGCTGTTATTGACAAAAACAGCTCCATCAGTTGGACGCCAGCTTCTCAGAGAATCACTCTCAGATCACTTCAAATAGAGCCACTGGTGATTCTTGTGTTCACAAGTGCTTCTCTTTGGGGTTGTCTTGCTTGTGACAAGTTCCTCCATGGTCATATGTCACGCAGCATGTTGAAGACTCAAGAAATCACCTCTAAAAAGCAGAGCTCTTTTTCAGTGGCAGAGGAAGGGAACATGATGTAACCCTCTGCCTTCCGTACGAGCAAAGTTGCATGGGGTTGCCGTAGTCTTGCACGTAATCAGCTTTTTCTTGCCGAGCTCTACATTTGGTCACTAATACAACCCGAACACAAACACTCACTTTGGCTCTCAGTGCAGTAAGTGCTTTTTGTTGGGGTAGTTTTGCTGACCTCTACATCTTATACAGTGTAAATCTTGTGTGCCATTTCAAAACATGTGGGCTTTAGGGCATTCAATCGTTCCCAAACAAATGTGGTTGAAGGGGTGCACTTTAGCCACATTCTGAAATGAAATTGCAACAGAAGAACATGCTTGGAGGTTAGCCTGTGATTTGCTCATGCATTTCTCCATAAACATATCATACCTGCACTTCCAGAAAATGCAGCTCCAGGCTGTTTTCTCCATCAAGAAAGCTCACTGGACTCTAATTGACCACTCATCAAGTGCTAATGACATGCGTGCATTTCGTGTGATGGTTGTTTCGTCATTGAGTACAAATAGTGCTATTGTTGTCTAATCATTGTGTAGAAACAGGGCGGAGTATTGTGGAGATGAATCCATTCAGTATTTAAGGTGGCCAAATCTTGGCTAGAAACAACACTTCCACTGCAGCTGGGACACAACACAGAAGCTGCCCGAAAGAGACATGGGGACTGCGCTGGAAGTCAGAAGCGAACAAAAGATTGCTCACCGCAAGTCAGTGTTATTGGCCCAACTTGAGCATTGACTTGACTCTTGAATTCAGTAAGTGCTACTTGTTGGGGCGGTGGTATATGACAAATGCTACGCACTCCTGCTGAACATAGAGTGGAATCACATTCAGATCACCTCAAATGGAGACACTGATGATTCTTGTGTTCATAAGTGCTTCTCTTTGGGGTTGTCTTGCTTGTGACACACACCCATCACAGGACAAGCACAGAGACCGTCAAGCTTGCAGTATTTTCACATGGCTCGCTGAATATGTACATTTGTCAGCAACATTACCCAAACACCAGCACTAACTTGAATTTTGACTGCAGTAAGTGCTAACTGTTGGGGTAGTTTTGCTGACCTCTGAAGACTGCTCCCTTAGCTCTACATTTGGTCACCAATACAACCCGAACACAAACACTCACTTTGGCTCTCAGTGCAGTAAGTGCTTTTGTTGGGGTAGTTTTGCTGACCTCTACATCTTATACAGTGTAAATCTTGTGTGCCATTTCAAAACATGTGGGCTTTAGGGCATTCAATCGTTCCCAAACAAAATGTGGTTGAAGGGGTGCACTTTAGCCACATTCTGAAATGAAATTGCAACAGAAGAACATGCTTGGAGGTTAGCCTGTGATTTGCTCATGCATTTCTCCATAAACATATCATACCTGCACTTCCAGAAAATGCAGCTCCAGGCTATTTTCTCCATCAAGAAAGCTCACTGGACTCTAATTGACCACTCATCAAGTGCTAATGACATGCGTGCATTTCGTGTGATGGTTGTTTCGTCATTGAGTACAAATAGTGCTATTGTTGTCTAATCATTGTGTAGAAACAGGGCGGAGTATTGTGGAGATGAATCCATTCAGTATTTAAGGTGGCCAAATCTTGGCTAGAAACAACACTTCCACTGCAGCTGGGACACAACGCAGAAGCTGCCCGAAAGAGACATGGGGACTGCGCTGGAAGTCAGAAGCGAACAAAAGATTGCTCACCGCAAGTCAGTGTTATTGGCCCAACTTGAGCATTGACTTGACTCTTGAATTCAGTAAGTGCTACTTGTTGGGGCGGTGGTATATGACAAATGCTACGCACTCCTGCTGAACATAGAGTGGAATCACATTCAGATCACCTCAAATGGAGACGCTGATGATTCTTGTGTTCATAAGTGCTTCTCTTTGGGGTTGTCTTGCTTGTGACTGCTTCCGCACACCCATCACAGGACAAGCACAGAGACCGTCAAGCTTGCAGTATTTTCACATGGCTCGCTGAATATGTACATTTGTCAGCAACATTACCCAAACACCAGCACTAACTTGAATTCTGACTGCAGTAAGTGCTAACTGTTGGGGTAGTTTTGCTGACCTCTGAAGACTGCTCCCTTACTTGGGCACCGACTCCAGTCTCCAATCCACTAAGTTCTGCTTCTTCTGGCTGCTGTTATTGACAAAAACAGCTCCATCAGTTGGACGCCAGCTTCTCAGAGAATCACTCTCAGATCACTTCAAATAGAGCCACTGGTGATTCTTGTGTTCACAAGTGCTTCTCTTTGGGGTTGTCTTGCTTGTGACAAGTTCCTCCATGGTCATATGTCACGCAGCATGTTGAAGACTCAAGAAATCACCTCTAAAAAGCAGAGCTCTTTTTCAGTGGCAGAGGAAGGGAACATGATGTAACCCTCTGCCTTCCGTACGAGCAAAGTTGCATGGGGTTGCCGTAGTCTTGCACGTAATCAGCTTTTTCTTGCCGAGCTCTACATTTGGTCACCAATACAACCCGAACACAAACACTCACTTTGGCTCTCAGTGCAGTAAGTGCTTTTTGTTGGGGTAGTTTTGCTGACCTCTACATCTTATACAGTGTAAATCTTGTGTGCCATTTCAAAACATGTGGGCTTTAGGGCATTCAATCGTTCCAAAACAAAATGTGGTTGAAGGGGTGCACTTTAGCCACATTCTGAAATGAAATTGCAACAGAAGAACATGCTTGGAGGTTAGCCTGTGATTTGCTCATGCATTTCTCCATAAACATATCATACCTGCACTTCCAGAAAATGCAGCTCCAGGCTGTTTTCTCCATCAAGAAAGCTCACTGGACTCTAATTGACCACTCATCAAGTGCTAATGACATGCGTGCATTTCGTGTGATGGTTGTTTCGTCATTGAGTACAAATAGTGCTATTGTTGTCTAATCATTGTGTAGAAACAAGGCGGAGTATTGTGGAGATGAATCCATTCAGTATTTAAGGTGGCCAAATCTTGGCTAGAAACAACACTTCCACTGCAGCTGGGACACAACGCAGAAGCTGCCCGTAAGAGACATGGGGACTGCGCTGGAAGTCAGAAGCGAACAAAAGATTGCTCACCGCAAGTCAGTGTTATTGGCCCAACTTGAGCATTGACTTGACTCTTGAATTCAGTAAGTGCTACTTGTTGGGGCGGTGGTATATGACAAATGCTACGCACTCCTGCTGAACATAGAGTGGAATCACATTCAGATCACCTCAAATGGAGACACTGATGATTCTTGTGTTCATAAGTGCTTCTCTTTGGGGTTGTCTTGCTTGTGACTGCTTCCGCACACCCATCACAGGACAAGCACAGAGACCGTCAAGCTTGCAGTATTTTCACATGGCTCGCTGAATATGTACATTTGTCAGCAACATTACCCAAACACCAGCACTAACTTGAATTCTGACTGCAGTAAGTGCTAACTGTTGGGGTAGTTTTGCTGACCTCTGAAGACTGCTCCCTTACTTGGGCACCGACTCCAGTCTCCAATCCACTAAGTTCTGCTTCTTCTGGCTGCTGTTATTGACAAAAACAGCTCCATCAGTTGGACGCCAGCTTCTCAGAGAATCACTCTCAGATCACTTCAAATAGAGCCACTGGTGATTCTTGTGTTCACAAGTGCTTCTCTTTGGGGTTGTCTTGCTTGTGACAAGTTCCTCCATGGTCATATGTCACGCAGTATGTTGAAGACTCAAGAAATCACCTCTAAAAAGCAGAGCTCTTTTTCAGTGGCAGAGGAAGGGAACATGATGTAACCCTCTGCCTTCCGTACGAGCAAAGTTGCATGGGGTTGCCGTAGTCTTGCACGTAATCAGCTTTTTCTTGCTGAGCTCTACATTTGGTCACCAATACAACCCGAACACAAACACTCACTTTGGCTCTCAGTGCAGTAAGTGCTTTTTGTTGGGGTAGTTTTGCTGACCTCTACATCTTATACAGTGTAAATCTTGTGTGCCATTTCAAAACATGTGGGCTTTAGGGCATTCAATCGTTCCCAAACAAAATGTGGTTGAAGGGGTGCCACATTCTGAAATGAAATTGCAACAGAAGAACATGCTTGGAGGTTAGCCTGTGATTTGCTCATGCATTTCTCCATAAACATATCATACCTGCACTTCCAGAAAATGCAGCTCCAGGCTATTTTCTCCATCAAGAAAGCTCACTGGACTCTAATTGACCACTCATCAAGTGCTAATGACATGCGTGCATTTCGTGTGATGGTTGTTTCATCATTGAGTACAAATAGTGCTATTGTTGTCTAATCATTGTGTAGAAACAAGGCGGAGTATTGTGGAGATGAATCCATTCAGTATTTAAGGTGGCCAAATCTTGGCTAGAAACAACACTTCCACTGCAGCTGGGACACAACACAGAAGCTGCCCGAAAGAGACATGGGGACTGCGCTGGAAGTCAGAAGCGAACAAAAGATTGCTCACCGCAAGTCAGTGTTATTGGCCCAACTTGAGCATTGACTTGACTCTTGAATTCAGTAAGTGCTATTCAGTAGTGAACACAAACACTCACTTTGGCTCTCAGTGCAGTAAGTGCTTTTTGTTGGGGTAGTTTTGCTGACCTCTACATCTTATACAGTGTAAATCTTTAAAAAAAAAACAGCTCCATTAGTTGGACGCCAGCTTCTCAGAGAATCACTTCAAATAGAGCCACTGGTGATTCTTGTGTTCACAAGTGCTTCTCTTTTGGGTTTTCTTGCTTGTGATAAGTTGCTCTGTAGTTGTCACACCACGGTGAGGTTTGTCTTGTCATGGGGTTGTTGTCTTGTCATTTCCTTTTTTTATTTTGAAGGTCTAACTCTCCTCTCGTTTCAGAGCACTTGCCCTCACCTGTTCCTAATTACCCCCCATGTGTTAAATAGTCTGTGTCTCCCTTGTCTAGTGCCAGTGTGTATTTGTCCGTCGGCGATTCACCCGAGCCTGGCTTCTCCATTTTCCTTGCCACAGCCACAGTCTTGCTCATCGTCTCTTGTATCCTCTTCGTGAGTGTTTTTGGTTTGTAATTTTGATAAATTAGTTTCTGGTTTCTTTTCTTAGATTAGAGCTTAGCCGAATTGTTTTCCTCATTGAGTGATTTTCTGTTGGATTAATTTTGTTAGTTTCGTTGTTCTTCCTCCGTTTATTAGGAGTGTATTTTCAGTTTGTAGTTTTTCTTACCTAGCTTCGTTAAGTCATTTCCATGTTCATAGCCTTTGTGTTTTCTTCCTTCTGGAGCGTATTTTGTTTCATAGTCATTCATTGTTTATTCTTCTTTGTGAGCGTTTTCTGTTTCTTTGTTATTTTCCTATATTATAGACATATTATTGTGATAGCTTTTTGCCTAGAATAATTTCATAGCCTATTTGTTTAACACTCAGCAAAGTGGTCCTTGGGTTGTTCAATAAAGAACTGTGTGAGTAAATCTCTGTCTGAGTCCAGATCTGAGTCCCGGCCTGACAATAGTCATGTCACTTGCATAGTGAAGACTCTAGAAGTCACCTCTAAATAGCAGAGCTCATTTTCAGTGGCAGAGAAAATGAACATGAAGTAACCCTCTGCCTTCAGTACGAGTAAAGTTGGATGGAGTTGCCATAGAAATCCTTCCTTCCATAATTCCTTTCCTGACCTCCATCAACCTTTAATGCAGTAAGTGCTACTTGTTGGGGCAGTGGTATATGACAAATGCTACGCACAAATGGCTAATGAGTTTTTACCGTTTTCCAAGTCCATCCCTCTATGGTATCAACAAGCTTAATGCAACTTTTGATAAAGTTAAATAATGATCCAAGGACAGTTTGATTGCAATCACATCCATCGTTGGGGACGGGGGAGATTATAAACAGAATAATCATAACAAACTTGATGTATACAGCACACCTCATCCGTAAAATGCAAGACAAATTGCTTTACACAAAAAATAACGTGTGAGTGTTAAGTTGTCAAGAATACAGACCAAAAGTAGGATTAAGGCATCCAGGATAAGTTATTGAGCCTGGCTCAACCAATCCAAAACAACAGAGTTCAGGCTTAATTGGTTGCACAAACGCCAGGCCAGGATAAGTAGACACAGATTTATCAAGCCAGGTGAAACCAATCCTGGATAAGTTGCAGCACACAGCTCCTCAAATAGGGCCCGCAATCAATCACAGATTCACTGATTCACCATGGCATCTCGTGCAGCAAACTTCTCACCATTGGAGCAGGAGATAATTATGGACGCATATGAAGAGGTGAAAGACCAAAGTAAAAAACAACAACGAGAGAAAGCGTGGCAATTGCAGATCGCCTGAATGCGTAAGTATTGCACAAAGACACACTCACTACTCCACTGAAACCATCACACTTACAATCCAAATAGTTTATTAACCCATAAGAACCCGGACCCACTTCTGCTTTTAGGAAAATTATGGGGGACATAAGACAGACTAAATAGACCACATATACACATTTCTGACTTTTCTTTCAAAACACCACCCCCTACTGTCCAAGATCTCAAGTGATGTTTCACATTAGGCGTTGAGAACTCGGATTATTTCATGTTTTAGGAAAATTTGGACGTGTGACACCTGTGTCACCATGGGTTCTTATGGGTTAACATCCCCAAAAACGTAGTTGTATTCTGATTATGAAACAGCTGGAACTACCAGTGAAATTGACTGCAGATGGGAGTAAAATCATGTTAATGCAGCTCCGTATTTTCTCCTCATGCTCCTCTGTTGTTTCATTCATTATGTGTGTGTGTCCTTTGTTCATTTTTTTATTTAATTTATTATTTTCAGATTAAACATGACTGGGCCCAAACAACTTGGCAGCAAGTCAGGATAAAGTACAAGAACATCCTGCAGAACAGTAAGTGCCCTGACAAATATTATGCATGTACATACTCTGTACCCAGAGGGTGCCTGCTCACATATTGTCTGTACTTATAGCAATTGAAAAAAAAAAAAAAACCACAAGCAAGGCATGGGTGGTGGGTCACCACTAGCTGACCTAACCCCTCAGGTGCCCATGAGGGAAATTTTGTGAACAGGAAATCCTTTCACAGCATTAATGTTCAGGTGAACATGACTTTATGACATTAATGAACACTGTACATTGCTTGTGATGTGCATTGATTGGTTTAATCGTCTACATCTTATCATTTCAGATGGTCTGCAATGCTGACTACCTGATCAGCAAAGCCAGGCCACTTTGCCTGATGGCGCACGCTGCTGGGGGACAGAGGGTATGCCTGTGAGCCTTTTTGCCTCACACCTTACGCAGACCCTCAGGGAGCACAGCAGGCATATAACAATGCCCATGCCAGGACAAGGGCTCAGATTCAGATGACCTTTGGCCTCCTGAAGGCACGCTTCCAATGTCTGCAAAATCTGAGGGTCAGTCCAGACAGAGCATGCGATATTACTGTGGCTTGTGCTGTCCTCCATAATGTGGCCTGTCTGAGGAAGGAGAGGGCCCCCAGAGTGCCCTCAGATGACGACAGTGGTCGGCTGATCAGTGACCAATATGTTTTAAATTATTTAAGTTAAAGTGCATTCTGTACATTTAAGTTGAATATGGCCTGCAATAGCAGATAGCTATTCATTTGGCCTATTGTGCTGTGTACTGTGTGTACAGGCCTGACATTTGTCTGTTCATTTGTTAAGTATGGATTTGTCCTGCATTTATTCCAGTGTGCAGACATGCAGGGTGTTTTATATACAGACCTTTGAGAATGTGTATTTATTCTTGCGATGAATGATAGGCTTTGATTCTGTGCTTTCTATCTTGTAGGGCACTGTGTGACTTCACTTTTGAAAGGAACTGATGGATTACTTGCTTTGATTTATTCTATTCAATAAAGGAACGTCATGTCATCATGTTACTGTATGATGTGTAT
The DNA here is from genome assembly GCF_017976325.1 of Chelmon rostratus. Lineage (NCBI taxonomy): Eukaryota > Metazoa > Chordata > Actinopteri > Chaetodontiformes > Chaetodontidae > Chelmon > Chelmon rostratus. The sequence goes on along the minus strand of NC_055668.1, from coordinate 3,277,357 downwards.
TTTTATATTGATTCCTTTTTTTCGAACATGTAATAAAAAAAAACAAAGCAAACAGACAAAAAGTGATAATAATAAAAATAAAGAAGAAAAAAAGGTGTCACCCTCTTCAATTCATGTTGATCTCAGATTACATGAGCGAAAGGGAGTAGGAAGAAGTGTAAACTTATTATACCCAACCCCTTAAGTACTATTACATTTTTATCAAAAAACTCATGACTGAAACATCCTGATTCATCCTCAACCTACACATGATCCATATATTCAGCAATTACCGATAAATAACGTGCACAATATGCAAGCATTGACAGTTACATTATGTATAGAAAAAAGTGTTGTGATTCACAACACACACCCAAATACCTATTAGTCATTACTATATCACGCAAGAATCAATTCTTTATACCTTTTTTTTAACTGACTTATGATAGATATTTGTTTCATCTCTACACACAATTTGTTCCATAGTTTTATTCCACAGATCGTAACACAAAAACTTTTCAATGTAGTGCGCACTTTAAGAATCTTAAAATTTAACTCACCCTTTAATTTATAACATCCCTCTCTATCACAAAACAGCTTCTGAACATTACCTGGCAGTAAGTTATTCTTTGCTTTATACATTATTTGCATAGTATGCATAGCATAGTATTTGCATATATATATAATATGTGATTGCAATTACTGATCACAAATGTTTAAATAATGACAGTGGGTCTCGTTGAATGTGATAAGAATGTGTAGTGGGAGGTGGAATAAATATTGGTTTCCATTTGTGGTAACTGCTGACTGAGATAAGGGATGAGATTAAATAGATCCTGGAATTTAGCCTGGTCTGGAGCAGGCTAGCTCCACAGAATATATCTCCATGGTAACTTATGTCAAAACATATCCCACTTCCCCTTATCCCACTTTTGTGCAACCAGATCAAGGATAAGTTGATCCAGGATAACCAACATCCTGGATTAATCCCTTATCCTAGTTTTGTGCAACAGGCCCCAGGTCTGAGACGGAATCCAGATCCAGTCACTCACAAGGTAGACAGACAGGGCATAGGCCGGAGCATGAGGCAGGCACATGAGCATAGAGAATAAAAATCAGAGGTAGATAGACAGAGAGACAAAGGTTCCTGCTTAATGTAGCCTTTCAGGAGAAAGGCAAGGGCTTCAATAAAGAGGCCACAACTACCAGTGTGGGTCATACGCATGTCATTTATTTGAAAAAAAAAAAACAAAGGGAAGGAAAAAGAAGAGGACAGACAGTCCTACTTCGGCTGGGACACTGGGCGTATACTACATATCCAAAGAAAGCAAAACTCAACACACTTCAAATAAAAACACCACACAATTAACAATGTGTCACTACAAACCCTATCACCATCACCAAAGTGAACTGCCAGCGTCAACCACACTGGCGAGTGGAGGACCCCACCAACCGCCGCACTAGAAACAAAAAGGAGACAGAGTATTAAAACTAAACAGTTTAAATCCTACACTAAACAATAAAATAATCCAATCAGTAAAAATAAAACATGTAATACTAAAATAACAAAATAAACGGCAGCCAATGCTTTGCCTTAAAACAAACAAAGCACAATTAATTTCCTAGGTCAAGCACAAGAGATTTTAAATGCTGGCTGTTTTACATACCTCTGTGCTGTTTGACACTGAAGTTCGACCTAAAAACATGGTAGACCCACAAGTAAAATCATTAAAATACAAATACCTCAGGGTGCAAATACCCCTACTGTAGCCTAACAATATAAAATACTAACATAACAATAAAACAGTGTTAAAAGTCCACCCTACCAGAGTCAGAGGGAATCAAGCAGACACAGCCACAGTGAGAACACACAATTTGAAGGCTGCCGCTGCAGTCACACCCGCTGCCAATCAGCCCCTCCTGTCCCTCCTGATTGGTCTCTAGCCTCTGTTCTCTGCAGAGTCCTTGTGACCTACTGCTACATTAGGTGAATAGACAGTTCCAAAAAAAATACTCGTTGGAAGGCCTGTGCTTATATACTGTGGCAGCAGGTGGGTCTTGGTTGAATAACTGAAGTCAGATGTGTCAGGAGAGGAGGAGGCCAGACCAGATCTGTTTGGTAAAAAGAAAAGACTCTTTCGTACAAAGCATTGATTACAATAAAGATAAGCAATAATGATTAAATAATTAATTTAGATTAATTACATTAATTACTGCTAATAATGTAATTTAATTAAATAGGATTTCATTTTGAAGGTGTCAACAGAACAGACCCCCTAAGACCGGGCATAAAACAAACATCAAATGTCTGTTTTATGTCAGTATGAATGTTTCAGAAATTAAAAAAAAATAAATTAGCAATCTTTATTTTGTAATTATCTGATTACTCTTGCAATAACATGGAAATTGACAGTGTAAAAAGCAGACTGGAAAGGTGTCAGTGAGGATATTTTGGGGGCTGGCCATGATGAAAAGCTCATCATGATGGGAAGTGTCAGTGTGACCACACTGACCAAATGAAACATGTTCTTCTGCAGTGCGCAATTTATAATGCAGAGGAAGAAACTGGGGGGAACTGGGGGGAACTGTCATCTATCACTCAACCGTACTTAGTAAATAATACACAGAGAAAAAAACGAAAACTGTGGGAAGTCTCCCATACCACTGTTTTCAGTGTGCATAGATTTGCGCCAATGCCGTTGTCCTGACTGAGGGGGGCAGCAACGCGCCATCACTTCGTCTTGACTGCCCAAGAAGAAGAAGACGAAGTAAAACGTGTATGCTATCAGCTGAGCTGGCTCATGTGGAATACCCTATTTGACACTACGTAATTTTGGTGCACAACGAAAGATTATTGGGATGGAGAATGACATTCTCGTCTCTCTTGAGGATTTAGGGTAAGTAAGGAAACGTAACATGGCGCTGTATGAAGATTATGTGCAGAAGCTGGCACTGAAGTGACCAGCCGTGCCGGTCTTTCCTACTTTAGCCAGCGTAGCCACTACCACAGTATAGCTTGTTTGAGCAAAGCGGCTAACTTACTGTTGTAGCTAACGTTGGTTTGATGGCGATGTTTTCATAGCCATTTAAGTACACCATAGCTAACTATGCGCGCACCGGTATTAATAGACCTAATTACAGTCTGATTTTACATGTCATGCCACAAGCTGCGTCAGCAGGATCGGCTCCTGTCATGGTTGAGGATAACCCCAAAACATTTCTTTCTGTTAACTGATTCTCGAAATACTTCGTAAAGATGCATCATTTATTGATTCAATGAAATATCCTGTGGCTTCTCACAAGTCATCTGAGGAACCAGTGTCTGTTCAGCATTTACGAACAGAACCCTCAATAGGGGAGACTTCTTTAAATAACCAGATTTTAAATTGTGGTTTTGTTTCATTGGCGAACGCGCTTGGTACTTGGCAGCAAATCTTGAGTGTCAAACGTGGCTCTGCTCACTAAACCAAACCTCAGTATTACTTGTCATAGCTGCCTTACTGTACTTGTAAGAGAAGCAAAGAGTTGTGGTTGAGTTTGAATGTGGTCTTATGTTGTTTTAAGTTTCAGTTTTGTGTGTCACTGTAGGTATCAAGGCCCTCTGTTGGAGGAAGGAGCTCTGGATTCTGCTGTGAGCAGAGGTGCAGCTTCACCTGAGTATACCAAGCTCTGTGCCTGGATTGTCTCCGAGCTTAGACTCTACTGCAAGCTGGAGGAGAATGTCCAGGCCACAAACTGTAAGACATATTGTATCACACTAAGTGAAGTTGGGTTTGTGGGTAATTAAGTAAGTCATTAGGTGAAACTACTGAGCTTTCAAAAAAAAAAAAAAATCTACATTTGGACATTTCACTAGCTGCGTTTCCATTACAGTTGTTCGCAAAATAAAAGCGATATTTCTGAAATTTCGGCAAAGTTCAAATGCTACTTGCAGGTGTTTCCATTGAACAGTGTTTTGCGAACCAGCCGGTGTGTTTGTCCGTCTACCCCTCCCAGGTCCGAGCGAGGCAGAGAGCTTCCAGTTGGAGATGAGCGGCCTGCTCTCAGAGCTCGCCTGTCCTTACTCTGTCCTCATCAGCGGAGACATCACCCAGAGGCTCCTCAACAGGACAGACTGTCTGCTGCTCCTCAGTATGATAAAAGCTCTTTGCAACACCCCAGTTTAAAGAGCAAGTTAACACTAAATATTCTATTTAGAAGAAGACAGAAGAATTATGTTTCCCCTTGGCAAACACTACATGTTTTCACTCTGTTATTTTTCATTTGCACACACAAGCCCGAAATACACAAATATGTACATAGTGGACCCATACACATGCATCAATGGAAAGATATTAGAACAATGGGCCTGCTGCATAGCACAGTGCCTTGCTCAAGGGCACCTCAGACGGAAGAAGGGCATTACTGTAGTGACCTGTGGGCTGAAAGGTTAAAGTCTGTTGCATTTTATGTCGACTGTTGTACCACACCCACCTGTGATAGTGCTGCACAGTCATGTGTTTTGATGTGCTTGGCAGGACAGGGTGTTGACATTGCATTCAGCCACCACTAGATGGCTGCGTAAGCACCCTGTGTGCAGTCACTTTTCCCAGGCTCTGTACACCCGCACCAGTGTTTTCAGTTCTGGCTGAGCAGACCTCTGGTCAGGTGGAGGGATGATGGAGCTATGCTGAAATAACAAAACAAAAGTAAATCTAACACACACACAGTGTGCACATGCCAACATAGCCACGAAAAGAGGTCCTACCTCTGTGGCAGATGTTTTTTAGATTGATTGTTTTGTGTCGCTGTCAGTGTTGGCTGTTGGGTTTGAGTGGACAGGAAAGCTTTGCTGCTTGAGTTTAATAGCTAACCTCATCCACACTGTCTATATCAAGCCTGGGTGCTTTGATAATGCGCCAACCGTTTGTATTACGGCATGGTCACATGTCCATTCTACAGATATCTTCACCCTGTCCAAGTCTTCATTTAGAGCCTAAACAATAGACAAATTCAAGCATTTTTCCTGTTCAGAAGCTGATAAAAAAAATGATATGTTAGGAAATAGAAAAGTTATTATTCTAGCATGTACCATCATCCAGTTTAGTCCAGTATTTCACTGCAACACTACAGCATCACTGCAGCATCCCTCTTGCGGGTTGTTTCCAGTTTGTGAGAGCAGTGTTCATGTATGACATGTGTTGGAACTGTGACCTCACATTCTTTTTTGGGGCTGAATGTAGGACATTAAATTGATGGAAGATGTAACTGTATTTTCAAGTTACAAAGTTGGGTGGACTCATCATAGCTGTGCCAAGCCTCTACTTGAGTAAATGTGTAATTAGCGATAACTGCCCGAAAGTGTGCAAGACCTCTACAAGACTAGGCTTCAGATTAGATTAGATTAGACTTTTTCACAGCAGACATTTTGACTTGTTATAGTAGGATAAGCACAGGCGGAGCTGAAACTGTCAATTTTTTTCCCTAAATTGGTTTTATTTAATTTCAGAGTATCAGTATTGAAACTTCAGCATCCTGTAACAGCTATTTGAATTTAACTAAATCCATTTTTTGTCTCAGCCTTTCTGGTGTCTGAGTTGGAGGCGTCTAGGATGATCCTGGTTAATAAGCCTGAGAAGAAAGCCCAGGAGTCAGGCAGCCCTGTGTTCCAGGAACTGAAGGGCATCTGCATGGCGCTGGGCATGTCCAAGCCTCCAGCCAACATCACCATGTTCCAGTTCTTCAGTGGAATTGAGAAGAAGGTTAGTTGGTGACTCAGTGAGGTGGTGTGCGCTGACGAGAAAGACTAAACATTTAGGCCGGTTCAACCTGCTTTTCAAGCTGCCCATTCTCTCTCAGTTCCTGACAATAGCTACTGAAACACACCTCATAAAACTACAGTGCAGCTGGATTGTAATGTGTCCCCCACAGTTTAATCTGAGGATTGTTTAAATCGCCTTCAAGAGCTGTGAACCCCAAACAATTGTTCTTAAATAGCAGTATTAGTTGTGACTTTTGTGCATCATAATGGTGTGAATCTGTTTCTGCTGGATTTTCTGACCTCACAGGAAATGCCTATTTTGGTTGATATGTTTTGATATGAACATTTTATAATATGCTGAACAAACACAAAGCACTGTGAGCAGGTTCCAAACATACTTCCATGTTAGCCACAGTTACAGTGACAGAAGAAATCAAGTTGTACACATTTCTGCTTTCTGTCAGTTTGGTTTAATGTATTGTATCTTCTGTTTGATCTGTTTTTAACTGTCCATACACTCATAATACACACCTCTACAGCTGAAAGAAGCCATTAGCAGAGTCCCACCAACTCATGTAGGAGAGCCTTTGATGAAGAAGGCCCTTGGACCTGTGCACTTGGTAAATACTCAAACAATGTAGAAGTACTATATCATTGAGGAGCAGTGCATAAATGAATGACCACATATATGAACATACTCTCCTTGTTTTCCAGGAGAAAATCGAAGCTATAAACCAAGCACTTGTAAATGAGTATGAAGTGAGAAGAAAATTGTTGTTGAAACGTCTGGATGTGACAGTGCAGTCTTTTGGTTGGTCTGACAGAGCAAAGGTATGTGGAAACTTGCAATCATCCTACATTTGAAAAGGGCACAATGCAGTGCTGTTGTTTTCTCACATACAACCAGGCTGGGTTAAGGTTATGGTAGGTCTGCTGGAACAAGCGCAAAATATATACAATTTACACTCTCTCTGCCCTCCCCTCAAACCTGTCCTCTCCACACTAAAAAAAAAGAGTTGAAACTGAAAACCAGATGAAAAAAAAACTGACATTATAGAAAACAATTTAAGAAAAGCCATTGTAAAAAGGCAGACATGAATAATAAATGTTTGTGTTTTTCTTGATCAGGGCTGCGACTAACCATTATTGTCATTCTGAATGAATGGACAGTTATTTTCTCGATTAATTGTTTTGTCTATTAAACAAAAAACATCCAAAGATTCTTTGTTCACTAGAATATAAGAAAAAGAAAAGAAGTGAATCCTCTCAATTTAGAAGCTGTAACGGTCAAATGTTTGGCACTTCTGCTTGATGTAAGATGAGTCTGTCATAAAATTTTGGCTCATTTTCTGATCATATTCTGACCTGAGTCATATATAAACACATATCAGGCCTGTCAGTGTCTGATGATAGTTGTTCTTATCGTTCAAGCACATCCTGAGCATGATTTAAAAATCTGTTCGCAGTGCTTCTGCAAGATGTAACGGAAACATCTTTGTTTTTTTTAGCTGTTCCTTAAAGTATTGTGTGTTGTCCTAATTTTCAGCAACATGAATGAATGAATTCCTTATTTTTGTGTCATACCGTCAAAATGGTCCACCCTAAATAGATAACATGAGGCACAATAATGGGACATATAAATAAGCTTCTGGTGATTAACATTCATGTTACAAAGAAAAGAGATAACTGCTGCAAACCACATACTGCACATTTACAATATTTGACTGGTGTCCTTGATGTATTGCTTCACAAAAATGAATGACCTCCTTTTGTTTGTTTTATTACAGACACATGCTGAAAAGTTGGCCAAAGTTTACCAGCCACTGCGTTCTGCCCTCGGCACCAAAAGCAAAATCTCTGTTGCCCACCTTCTTGCTGCACGAGAAGATTTCTCCAAGATCCTACGCACAAGCAGTGGCAAGATCAGAGAGAAGACTGCTTGTGCCATTAATAAGGTGGGTTAAACACAGTGGAGTCACAACAGGTTTTCTATTTCATGTTTTATCAATGCATTTTTTGTCCTGTTTCTCTGTTTGTAAGCCATTGTGGTGTGCTAAAGCTTGCAGGGACTAAAAGCTTGTATCCATATAGTTTTTTTTCTGGTAGAAAAGTTCTTGGGAGCACTCAGATGAAGTGACAAAAAAATCTTCAGAATTCATCATTTAAAAAAATTATCAGATGAACAAGCGCACTGTAGTTGTGTAGAAAGCATATATATAAATGGTCAAATTGGGCTAGTGGGCTTCCTTTTGAACTGTCTTGTTTTAACGTTTGTCCTTCTCTTAGGTTCTAATGGGCAGAGTGCCAGACAGAGGAGGTCGACCCTGTGAGATTGAGCCGCCTCCTCCGGAGATGCCCTCCTGGCAGAAGCGTCAGGATGCTCCCCAAGGCGGAGGACACTATGCTGGGAGTGGGCATGGAGGCGGCAGGGGGGGCTACGATCACTACTCCCAAGGTGGCCGTGGAGGATATGAGAGAGGAGGCGGAGGAGGACATGGAGAAAGGGGAGGCAGAGGAGGTGCTAGAGGGGGGAAGGTGCAGGGAGGCTGGGGAGAAGGAGGTGGAGGAGGGAGAGGCAATTACAGTCAGGGCCACTACCAAGACGCAGGAGGTCATCAGGGGGGAGGAGGGAGAGGTGGTTACGGAGGAGGAGGGAACAACCAAGGAGGCTTCCAGGACTCTGGCCACCATGGAGGAGGAGGTGGTTACCATGACAATTACCACCAAGATGGAAGCTGGCATCATGAGAGGGGTGGGGGTCGAGGAGGTCGGGGGGGCAGGGGTAGAGGAGGTCGAGGAGGAGGAGGACAAGGAGGTGGCTGGGGAGGGAGAGGGGGTCAGAATTTTAACCAAGGAGGACAGTTTGAACAGTTCTTCCAACATGGCGGGCAGCACTACAACCAAACTGGCTTTAATCAAGGCAGACACTACACTAGTTGAAGACAGTGGGGGCATCGCAGCAGAGTCCACTCAGAGATCGACTGCTTATTGTGCGTGAACAGATTTTAAATGCCTTATCACCTTGAATTTTCAGCATGGTTGAAAGTTGACTAAAATGTTCAATAAGGATCTGGGACATCTACACATACAGATACTGTAAATACACACAACAGGCTGTTTGGAGTTCTCGCTTTTCTTAGAAGACTGTTCTAATGTAGTCTTTTGCTGTTTCATACTTGTGTGTTAATGTTTTTTCTGCCTCCTCAATACGAGTATTCAAGCCAACAACTCTGCTCTAAATGGTAAATCGATTAGTTGGACTCTGCTGTTTTGACCTCAGTTTGACACTTAATTAGCCTTATATTGGACTTTTTTTTTTTTTTGAAAGACAGGAAAAATTCCTACGATTTCAGTGTTGGTGCACCTACTGTGTGTCTGACATTAGAAGTGCACCTCATTGCTACATGTAGGATTCTTGAAATCCTTAATAGTTTAATTGAATTTTACAGTTACTTGAAAACAGCTTCATGTTTCCAGTCTACATTTTGTTTCAGTAGATTTGACTGGAATCTCCTTTGTTACTTATTTAAAAGATGTCATCTTGTACCGCTCATGGAAGATTGTGTGCGAACAAATATGGATGTTGGAAAGTTTGCATGGATGTGTGAATGAGCAATAAAATCTGAAATGAGAACATGATAATTTTTTCATTCAGTGGGCTAATTATCTGAGTAAATAAACTGTAAGCTCTGTATAGGCACTGCACTATATATGTATGTGTGTGTATGTGTTGGCCTTTATATATAGAGTATTGTCCAAAAGCATATTACATTATTATACAGCATTACATCAGGTATTTTATATAAATTCATTAGCTCCGGCATATGAATTGATTGATGTAATTAGTTGTGGTTACTCCAGATTTTTCTTGGGATACAGGAAGTCAAACCAGAGTTTTGATAGTTCCTGATTCCAGCAGTGAATCAACGAGTATTAAACACATGCGGTCTGACAGATCAATATGCAAAAGGAGCAACAAGAAACAAAAATATGGTCATAGCAAAGCTGAGGTTAAAATTACAATCAAATCAGAATCAGAGCAATGGCAGAAAGCATGGCATAAAGGAAGCGGGTGATGATGCCACAGCATTCAAAGAAAAGTAGGAGAAATGACAGGGAACAGTAGAAATAGAATAGAACAGGCCATTATATAAAGGTAGGAGTTTGGTCTCACCGGTCTGAGCAGTACATGAAACATAATGAATAAGCATGCTGTCGCTACATATTAAAATTGTGAACTACAGGAAACTGGAGTATTTATTTGTATACTGTCCTAGAGATCAACAAGAAAGCCATACACTTAAAATTACATTCCAAAGGAATCACGTGACATTAGGTATTAGAGAAATATTGCAGAAGGGTTCAGGTGATGTAGGATATCAGTTACAGGCAGATCTTTTGAAAACATTGGAATTAATAGAGATTTTTAACCTCATAGTGTGATTACTGTTGTGATTCACCCTCCAGTCCACAAGGTGACGATAATGCACCGAAAATCTGTTTGCCAACCACCATTAACCGAAGAGGAAGAACAGTTCCGTGTCAGTGTTGTGTCTCTGCTTGAAGCCACATTCACTTCTGCAGACCGTTGAACAGAAGACACATAAATTTCCACATTAGCTGAGATATTGTTTTCATTGATGCGGGTCTCTTAGCTGGGCTAAACGCGAGTCAGCACACCGTGTTGAGCACGACCATGTACCGCCCAGGTAAACCTGTACACGGTCAGCCGCCGTTCGGACCTCCACCACCCCATGGCCCTCCTTTCAGACTCAGGGGTCCTTGTGGTGTTCCTCCTCCTGGACACCCACCCCCTGGACCGTGTGGACCATTTTCGGCTTCAGCACTGGATAGCCATTTTATCCCTAACAGGCCACCAAGTGGGCATTTCATCAGGGTACGTACCCAACAGGTTACTAAAGCTAGCTCAGCTATATATGTTAGCATACGTTACATGATTCAGATAAGGGATTAGCTAGCATTATTCTAACAGAGTAAACAGCTTTATGTAAAATTTGCTTCCAATTGGCAGCTTCCGAGTGGGTAGTGAAGAAAAACTTCTCGTTCAGTGCTGAGCCACCGATGCTCCGTCCTTTTTGCTCCTCTGACCGTCGTTGCACACTGTAGGTAACGCTGTCAGAAAATCTGCAAAAAAGAAAAGGGAGATTTCAATGTTTTGTTCACATCTAGACCACATTGGACCAGGGTTGCATTTTAAATCTGGACTATATTATCCCTGAGAAACCAGAGACCTTTTAAAACACAGTATCAGAATTTTAACAACCTTTATGAAAATGACACAAAATGAGATCCCACTGTTTTTTTTCCGCGCGTCTGAACTGTGTTTCGCAGGATCTTTTGGTTTGGACCTGGTCCAGAGGTGTTTAGATGTGAAAAAAGCAGTGGAATCTCCCTATTTGTTGAAAAGTGGTCCAATAGTTCCTAGTGGGGTCTCTGAAGAATGGTCAAATAGTTCCCATTGAATATCAAATACAATTTTGTCTTGAAGTGCTCATGGCTCATGACAACACGTGCTGGTAGTGAACAGAGAGAAGCTGAAACCTGAGCTGGAGTAGTTGGTAAACAAGTTTCAGATCTTGTTTTTCATCTGTGTCACTGTGCACAGAGCATTGCGGGAGCAACAGCACGACAGGGGATGTCGTGTTAAAAAGGTGATCGTCAGCCAAAAACTCATTGTCTTCTGTTGTAAGGATATTTAAACTGGTGAAAATGAGTGGATTGGTTACCATTCAGCAGGTAGCTGCACAATAATGCAGGTGAAATAATGCAAAGTCATAAGGATAATTGCAAAAGAGATTATTTGTTTATTTCTTACACAACAAATCACTACATACTGTAAAATACAGTCTAGTTTCCAAATATAGGCCTAAACAAGGACATTGTACATATTAAAAATGTATAAACAATGGAAACAATAGTATAGTGTTGCTTATAATCTCATGGCTTTGGCGAGAATGATACAACAGCTGTTTCTGATTAAACAAAATGGATCTTTCTCTTTAGCAAAAAGGTGTCTCTTTCAGTTTTCTTTCCGTAATGTTGTCAGACATTTAGAATATCAATTTGAGATCAGATGGACGTACAGCAGACATTGATGGTGCGAATGCCAGGAGGAATTACTTTGCAGCCTGCTTCATGGCTGCCAGATGCAGCACTCTCGCTCAACACTGGACCAGTGTGAAAACTTGTTGTCCCCATTACGCACTTAGACACACAAACATGGGAAGATAGGATCCATAAACAAATAATATTTGACTGGAGTTTCTTCCATTTGGGACATTGAAATCTTTCACAAAAAGTGGACCATTACCATTGAAAGCCCTCACTGCGAGATGCAGTCCAGCGCGCTCCTCAGCTCAAAGTTAAATGGCCGCTGGTTAATTGACGACTGTTGAAAGCAAAATGAACTGAAACTGACATCCCTATTACCTGGCAACATAACTGAGATGCAAAACACAGGATCAGTCGCTCAGCAGTGTAGGTTAAGTTTCCCTGAACTGCCAAATGGGAAGCCAATTTCAGCATCGTTTTATACACCTCTATGAGAATTAGCTTCAAATGTAACCAGCTAGCCACTGTATATCTCTGAATTTGCAGAAGAAGAAGGGTCACCTGAGTACACATCATCAAATCTTTTTATGTGGATTTCTCGTATCAACCATATTTCTAATTTCCCTATGATCGCTTGCATTTTTTGGGACAAATATGACCTGAGTCATGTGCCCGACAAAGGTAGCCAAAATCTTGGTTAACTGTCCTCTGTCTTGTACAGTGTATTTCAAGAAAAGGTTGTTTATATACAACCTATGGTTTTCACACTTTGCAAACCCATGCCTGAAGTTATCCGTGTCTGATCTAATCTTATCTAATCTGATTTTACCAATTTCCCCAGATTTAAACCCAGGGGTTTAATAAAGTTGATCTTATCTTAATACATAGCTCAGTATAACATTCAACTCCAGTTTGGTATAATGCCCCCCACCCCGTATTTACACATTTATAGTGCTTCTACATCCCTCTGCTGTAACTACACAATAATAGTGTGGGATACATAAAAACCACATGTGCACTCTAGTAGCATGTCCTCAGAGGAGATGATGCAGGAAGCATGTTGTTGCCCAGTATGTTTCAGCTGTCTTTTGACCCCATGTCAACAAGGTGTTGGCAAAGATTTCCACCATGGATGAAGCAGGGCAATCCCACCCTGTTTGTGCCAACACTTTACATTACAATATGAAGGAAAAAGTAAAATCCTCTGTCAGTAATGAAACCTGTGATACGAGTGGATCATGTGACCAAGAAAGGAAGTATCTCAAAAGTTACCTAAAGGTTGTTTTTGGTTTTAGAAGCATCCTTTTTGGGGCTCGTGGCTCAGTGGATATGTCAAAAGTGGCTCCTGTACCACTACTTTTGAGGTCGTTTTAAATGTTTGTTTTAAACAAAGATCATTTTTTATGTATAATTAAGTTTAAAGGCTGTAATTTGTAAGTTAGAACAATTGAAAAACATTATTTATCAGAAGTACTGCTTGGACAAATTAAAAGTAGTGAAAAGCTACATAATAATAATGATTTTTTAATTACCCCCAATTTACTGACACAAAATACAGTGTAACTAACTCAACCCTGGATGAGGAGAGTAGCTGACAGTGGCAAGATTGTGATTTGATGTTAGAAAGAGATGGAAAGAGTACGAGAATATTTTACTCAAGTAAAAGTTCTGTTACTTTTGTTACTTAAGTAAAAGATCTTGTGTCAAAATGTACTTACCTTGATAAAAGTAAAAAGCAAGTCCATTAAAATGTACTCTGAGTAAGTATAACCATTTTACATTTTGGAAAGTACCGTACTACTGATATATGATGCTACCTTTAGGCTTCAGTTGCATTCATTGTCAGTCCAACAACACTAGTGGAACAACATCACATCATTTGCCACCCAGCCTTGATGTCCAAACCAACAATACTTTGTATAGGCAGATTTTGCAGCCAGTGTATACCACTGATTATCAAATTATAAATATACAATGGCCCTCTCCTGTATAACCTCACTAGAATTAACCAAAAGAGAGGAGAAAAGTCAGACAGTAACACACAAATGACCAACTGTAAATATGGACACCATGGCGGGTGCAACAGGCAATATTAGGCTACAGAAAGTGAATAACTGGCACTTTAATAGCAGAAAACATCACTAAGGCAGACAGTATGCAGTTGTATTAACGATATAAACTCCACATTGGCTGCAGCCACAAACACACACATTAAAGCAAAGAGAGTTTCACAGCTTTTATACACATAACACACACACACACACAATACTATGTTGCTAGGCAACGCAGTGGTTGTTGATGATGTCTCCGTAGTTTTTGCAAAGTCACTTGCCTGAACGTCATCCTTTGAGCCTTGTGCACCACGAGGTCCTCAACAATCTGCTCCTAGTTCTATGTCTTTGCTGGACCAGTTCATGTTATGACCAGTCCTCTCAGCCTCTCTGTCCCACTGCGCTCCTCAGAGTTTTCAAACATTTGGAGCCGAATGAGGCTCTGCAGTCACAACTGTGACAGAAATGGTCAGAAACAGCAGCTTTAGCAAAGCAAGCTTGCACCTGTTGGTCTTTGGTGTGTTTGATTTGGGTCACTCAGCATGCTTGCTGGGCGGTGCATTATATCAGTGATTGATTAAGGTAGGCACAGCCTACTGTTCGTATGATTCCCGTCCTGCCGCAGCAGCCCCCACCGGATTCCTGAAAACCTCTCAGCCTCCAATGCAGTTACAGTCTATTTACTTCCTATTTTCCTGGCAGCCATATTGCAGAGGTAATTTCAGTTGCATACCGACGACAGTCAAGCACAGTACGCATCAGCTGCTCGCACTGGCCCCAGCGGTTTGTGTGTCTGCTATACATCAAAATGGTCAGTAGAAGCATTTTTGTTCTTTTATAGACGAGGTTGTTTGTGAGCCATGCTTTTTTATGATGCATATTACATAGATTTAAAGTTTTTGCAGCCTAAAAGACTGCTAGACTTCAATTAGAGATTATTATATTATTACTGTTACTGTAAAGTTTTAGCTTCTATTTAAGTGATACTGTGATATATTTCTACTTTTATTCATCTAATATCTGGTCAACAATGTTAAACAGGCAATGTCTTTTAAATTGCTTTCTAAACTTTTGCAGTACAGGTATAAAGAAATGAAGGATTGGTAGAGCATTGGACCATGCAGAAACGTGTTTGCAGCATTCCTCTACCGCTGGAGAAAAGAGGAAGAAGGCTTGCAGAAGATAATACACTGCTGATTTACTTTCAGCCATGGAAGAAAAATCCATTTAGTTTGTTGCTGCTGATCTATTTGATTTACTTTTGTAAAAATATTTGGTTAACAATGAGTGATACACTTTAAAAAGATCAAGTGACGAAATGTTTATTTTAGTGCAATTTCAGTTCAGTTTTATAAAGGCCAAAGTTGTCATAGATATCTATTGAAACTCTTTGTTGGCCAAAAGGCCCAGTTCGGACTTTTGTTTGCTGTAAATAATGTTTAGACAATTATCTACAAACAAAAGATAATCTATGTAAGCAGGATCTGAAATATTGATCACATATTTTACTTTTGCATATCCACTTGATCATTTCATGTCTTATATGTGCTGTTTTCTTTTATCCCACAAAGAGAGTTTAATGTCAGTGCAAAATATATCAGAAAATTAAAAGGAAACCTGTTTGCTGTCTTTCTTTAAGCTATTTTGTCTTTACTGTGGTCCCTGTTCTTAGCACAGGCACACCTCACATTGTACCACTTCTCCGCTACAAATACTGCCACCAGTTGAAACCCATACTGTGCCTTGCTTATCATACCAACACTGTCTGTCTCGAAGTACATCAAGTGCTGAAAATGTAGTGATGTATGGTGAAAAAAAGAATACCATTCTCTGACAAGCACACCCTGGACAAAGAGTTAAAGGGTTAAGGCATAGCTACAGTGACGCATATTTCTGCCATAGCAGTAGTAGCTGATGTGCACCTCCTCCACAACAGCTCAGGGCCACAGTGTTTTCACAGACACCTTGTGCATACTGCCATTGGTCACCTTGGGCTGCTAGTGCTTACCCCTACAAGTGTCCAATGCTGGTAGAGATTGTTGACTGTGAAGACAGCATTATGCAATTATTTGAACAGCTCAGTTGTCTTCTTCTCAGTAATACAAATCTAACAAAGCCATTTCCACTGCAGATGCTCTGCCCACTGCATTAACTGCAGCCTTTTGCAAGGAATCAGAGACTGTGAACACAGTGTTTGCACAGGATAGTCTTTTATTCAGTAATGACACATAAATATTGTCCCATTTCTGGGCCAATACAGTGTTTCATATTTAATGGAATAGATGGCAAAGATTATTCACAGTTTTTCAGCATTTAAACAGAAAAAGTACAGCAGTTGCCTGTAAAATCTTGACTGGTACTATACTTTTGCAGTTTACTGGTCTACAAAGGCAGAAAGCACAGATTTAGGATTACTTGGTCACTTAGCCAGCAGAAAAGCATTGACCCACGTGTCCTGGTTGTTCTTTACACATTATGTTTTTATATTTGTCTTCATTTCTGTTGACAAGCATTTTCAATCCGTTGAGCATGTCACATGTGATAAGATGCAGATGATCAGCAGTAAGATGTGATATGACTGGCCGGCAAATTGTGCGCTGTACATTGTCTGTGTTGTACCGAAAGGCAAGTGAACTGTGTACACTTATTACCTAAAGATTCAAAATGTAAAACTTTGCATCGCGTACAACCGTCCATTGTATTTACATTTTTTTTAGAACTTGTAGACAAATATCTTACATATGCTATTGTAGTTCTGTCTTGTATAGCACTATAACATGAATTCTGAATACTCTCAGCCCCACTGTAGCAGCTTCTCCATTGACCATAGTACAGTGATTGCTTTGGGAGGCAGGCAGCAGATCGGCCCTCCTGCAGAATCACCGCACACTCAGGTCCCACAATGGAATCCAGCTCCTGTGGAACATCGTCCTCCAGACAACAGGTATATGTGTTAATTGTTTTGTGTAAATCTAAGCTGGAACAGTTACACCGATGTCCTTTTCCTGTTTGCCAGTGTTTGAAACGCATTGTTGATTTTCAGTGACCGAGCTGGTGAGGAATTCCTGAGATGCATTGCAGCAAACAAGCCTTTCCCAGACTATCTGAAAGGGAACATGGCATACAACCTGGCTGATGCATTTAAGTCGGCTAATGTCCTAAAACAAGCAGTCAAATCAGACCCTGAGTTCCAGAAGCATGTGACCAGGAGCAAAAGCCGTAGCCGTAGTCGAAGCCGAGGTCGTGGCAAAAGCCGGGGCAAATCTCGAGCCAAGAGCCACGGGCGAAGCAAAAGCCTAGCACGCAGCCGAAGCAGGGGAAGGAGCAAAAGTCGTGCTCGTGGCAAGAGTCAAGCAAGAAGCAAAAGCAGGGCTCGCAGTCGGAGTCGGAGCCGCAGCCGAAGCCGAAGCCGAAGCAAGAAGCACCATGTACGGAGCAAGAGCCGAGCCAGGAGATCAAAGTCACGAAGTAGCAGCAGTGAAAAGAGTCATGACAAAGAGAAAAAAAGAAAGAGGAGCCCCAGCCATAGCAGTGTTGGCAGCAGTAAGAATCTGAGGGGGAATAGTCTGTTAGAAGGCCTGAAGTTGGTCATGAACAGCAAAGAACTGGAAGAGCGGTTGCCCACCTTGAAAGATGCCATCCTCACTATTAAGGTAGAGTTCAAACTTCATTCTGCAAAATGCCCTGTCTCTGTCCATCATCAGTATAAATCTCAAAAAAAGGGTGATTCTTGAAGATAGTGTGTTTGGTTACACCAAGGACATTTTCATAATACATTTTCAATCCAAAAGTTCCACTCAAAGCAAAAAGTTTTATATTGACTACACGGAGCAGCAGTTTGTCTTGTTGTCTACCAAAAGATCACAAGACAAACTACCAGCATGCATCATAAACAGATGTGCATCGAGTGTTTTTATTAAGATTTTATTAAAATAATCCATAGACCGAAAGAGGTGTTAAGTAGGTGATAGGATGCTGTCCTGAAAATAAAGAAATTGTGAAAATAGTCAGTTGTGGACATGATCATAGCACTACTGACATGGCAAGGACGATGCCAGGATGCATCAGGTCAAGTCACAGGCTTGTGAAAAGAGTAGCTCACCTTTCTGTGGTAGTCATCCTGTATGTCCTGATCTCTCTCTCCTCAGGGGACTGTAAGAACATTTGAGAATATGCCCCCTGGCTTAAACATTAGCAATTATTTAGAGGTGCAGTGTGTAGGATTAAGTGGTCTAATATTAAGGTTCCAGATTGCAACCACTAAATCCCCTTTGCCCTACACACCCTTTCTAAGTCTGATACTGCAACGGCTGCAAAAAACGCAAAAGATCCTCTCTAGAGCCTTATTCTGAGGTAACGGAAACACAATGATTCTTATTTTCAGGTGATTATACACTAATGAAAACATAATTATAATTATTATATCCTGTTTCTACTAATAGATTCCTCTTATATCCTACACACTGGACCTTTATCAGAAAATGACAAAGGTTTGTTACACTGAAACTATGTTTTAGTTTTATTTGCTGGAAAGAGAGTAGGTTCACCATTTAATTATTCATTTGGCTGTCATAAACTTTATGCAAGCACTAGATAAAATAGTTTCAGCTTCAACTTGAGCTGACCTGCAAAAGATTTTAATACAGAGGTGAACACAAGGCAGTACAAACGATTGCATGTATAGACTTGGCTGGCCTCAACAACGTGACAGCACTCCCTTCTGTTAATTGTAATGTAACTGTTGTGATCTCTTCTGTACAGGCCTCAGATGAAAGCAAAAAAGTGGAGCGTGTGCCTGATGAGCACAGACATCAGCAGCATGACAGTGAAGAGAATTCAGCTTTGGAAAACGACAGTATGCTTCTTCCTCACGACAGAGTGGGCAGTGACTTCTCTTGGCTCCAGGCTCAAAGTCAAGAGGACTCCACGGTCCTGAAAGCTGATGAGCTTGAAGACGAGGAGTCGTTCTTGTATGGGAATGAGGACGTTGCAGGAAAACCAGCCAATAGTTCCTCTACGGCACTTTTTTCTGCGTTTTCCCAGAGTGGAGAACATGCCACCCTACAGGAAAAGGAGAGTCTTGCTTCTGGCAGTCAGCAGCATCAGAACAAGTCTGTTCTTGATCTGAAGCAACCCCTTCAAATGACTTCCTCAAGCTTTGCCTCTGCCAATCTGAGCAGCAGCGAGTGTGAGAAGATCAAGAACATATTAAAAAGTCTGGGCACAACAGACATCAGTGATATCATGGTGAAGATGCAGGGGCAGAAGGAGGGGAAGCAGCTGTCCCCTGCGCCTCTCAGTTCCAACCCGACAGCAGGCTTAGTGTTGCCAGCACTGAGTGACCCGAATGTTCGGCAAGCACTGGAGTCTCTACAGTCACTGATCAAAGGTGAGAATCCTGTGTTGAATGACAGATTCAACTTACCCATTCAAATTGTTAATTTATAGTTAATTAATATTGATATTTACTAGTTGTTAGGGGTGTAGCGGAACGTGTTTTGGCCCCGAATCATTCAGGACAGGACGTTCACTTTAGTGTGTGACGTCCTTGGTTCAGTGCACCGTGTCACTTAAAGCCTACGTCTACTCTTCACATAAATTCTAGAGTGCAAGATTAGTTATATTGTTGCCTTCGAAAAGGTAAACACAAATGAGGGACAAAGCTGGAGGATCCTTTCATGACATTTTCATCCACTGTGTGGGAGCGTTATGGTTTCCCACTTAGTTACAGCAAAAATGGACAAAGATTAGTGATGACTGTTGAAGTTGGACATGTCTGTAGAGACAATTCACTTCTGCACAACACCCAAATATGTCGATTAGCAGAACGAGACAAACACAGACTAGAAGGCAAGTCCCTTGTCCCACAGCGTTCAAGCAGCATCTAACTACAGATGTGGTTTACACCCCTACTAGCTGTGCCTTCACACTGCGATCAACTTTGATTGACTTTAGAATTGTATTGACTTTTGTTTATGCCAAAAGTTTGAACGGCATCTGTTAAATATCTGGGGTTCTGAACCTTTTCATTAGCACATTGTATTTTTTGACTTTGTTTTTAATCATTTCTGTTTCTAAAAAATTTGCATAAAGGATAGGGCTAGCAGTATTTCTCCAGATGTCAACAAATCACATGAAAAGACCAAAACCAACACTGAATCGATCCTGACAGGCTGACAGGTTCCTTCATTACCATGAACACACATGCTAGTTCATTTTGACAGATGCACCATTTACTCCTGTTGAATGAATTTTGTTAAAAACCAGAGAGCCTAGCTATTTTCGGAAATCAGTGGACCTTTATTAATGAAATGATGTATTTGTGACCCTTTTTTGTGACTGTGCGTGGGCCTGAGTGCTACAGACAGGTTAAGAAAGAAAGTATTGAGCAGACTGACTAACATGTTGTTGGCTTTGGTCTGTCCCTGAGATTCGTTGACATAAAATAAAATACAGAACGCCAGCCTCAAATGTTAAGACAGTCACCTGAAATAAAAAAGTATTCTCATCTGTAAAATGTCTGGGCACATTGTTAATGACTAGTTTATTTTGGTGTGCATTTACTTGCCTAATGGTAGTCGTTTAGATTCAAAAGATATTAATTTTGGATCTGTTTTCTCTCCAGTTGTCAAGGATAAGATTTTGTCTCAGCTGAACATGGAGGTGTACCCAATAAGTTGGAAACTTCTGCCAGCTGGCCTGATGGTTTCTTCTGTCTTTATTGTTTAATGCTTTTGATGTAGAATACAGGATTATGTTGTTGTTCTGTCTTCCTTAAGCAACAAAGGAGAAGCGGGCAAAAAGAGACAGCTGTGGAACTTCTCAAACATCCTCTGATAAACACAAGGTAAAGGATCTCCAAGATGTGCCATCGACTACCAAAGATCTGAGTGGTTGAACACATTCGAGAATGGCAAAACCCCTTCATTTTAAAATGGTCACTTGTGTTTCCCAGGCAGGTGACGATCAGGAAAGGAAGCAAGCCAGAATGAGTAAAATGGAATCCTTGATGAAAGAACTGGAGGAGTTGTTGAAACAGGATGGTAAAGCAGCTTTCACTAAAGACAGCCCTGTACTTCCTGATTCTACCTCCTTTGTTGTCTTCCATAGTCCATGTGTTTCACTGCTTTTCTTGTCCATTTGCAGCATCGAGTTTCCTGACACCAGTAATTGGGTTTTACTGCCAGAAGTGTGAGGAGTTCATTGGAGATTTGAATAGTGCTGAAAGTCATTCAGGCATCCATCACCATAGTAACTCGAGCAGTGTAAGTATACTTTCTATATACCTCTGAGTCTGGTGATTTTTTTATTATTTTTTTTATTGTCAGCAAGTTCCATGAAAAGACTTAACCAACACTGAATGTATTGTGTGAATCAAAGCCTGATATATCTTATTCCTCTGTGCCAGAGAACTCCATTGTTGTCCAGAAATGATTAAAAACACATCAGTGAGCCACATTCTTGCACTGGGTGACATCTTGGAAAGTAGTTCCCAACAAATGCACCGTTTTGTTATGTTTGATTAAAAACTCCAGTAAATCACAGGTGTGTCGTCCGTCCAGTCTAAATGAAAGTGTTTCTATCTGTTCAGAGTCACAGGCAGGGTGGAAAGCCTGTGTGTCTCAGTTGTCTTAGTGTCTGTAGTTTAAACACAATGAATCATGCAAATGGTGATAACGTGGTGAGCTTTAAAGCCAAAATGTCCACTTTTTTTGTTATCATTTCTGTTGGTATGTTCCCCACCTGTGGGTGTGAGTGTCCTCCAGGTGCCCCAGTTTCCCCCGCCATCAGAAACATGCATGTTAGGTTAATTCTCCTGTTAGTGCCCATAGACCTGGCACAAGGCACTCCTTCATAAAGTCTCCTTCTGAATGAGGTTTCATGTCGTGAATACATTTAGGGTATGAATATAATAAAATAAAATAAGCAGACAACATTTTGAGCTAATGTGGTGAACTCTTGGTTAGCTCATCACAAAACTTGCCTGCATAACATTGTCAGAAGGACGTTTTGAGAAAGCTACATCACCAAAGACTTTTTCCAAGTGCAGCTCATCCAGTTTAGCATATTTTGAGCTGTAATGATGTTTGAGATTAGCCTTTTTCATCACTGTGCACGGTACCATGAACTAAATCAGGCATGCACGCTTGCGTTTAACTTCAAACGCCAGAAGCTGAATCTGTAGTCCTGCACTTTCATATATTTAGTGACCACCTCAGTCTCACAGTGCCGATAGAGTCTCTGGTTTCTTGATCTTCACACTGTAAAATTGTTTCTGCTTTGTTTTTAGCCAAAGGTGCAGATGGACAAGCTTCCTGGAGACAGCAAAATACACTTGCGCTATTTTAGCAGCAGTAACCAACAGCCACAACCCTCAGACAGGAGGGATCACAAGGACTACAGTAACCATAGAGGTTCAGGAGACCACAGGAACCACAGAGACCACCAGCAAGACAGGCGAGATGAGAGAGAGCACAGAAGGAAACTCAGCGACGACCACCAAAGTCACACAGCCAGCCAGGAAAATATCTCCTTGAAAGAAGAGATGAGAAAGGAGAGGATGCTCATAACAGTGTCCAGTGGAGTGACACCTCTTCCAAATGTCAGGGTCACGGAGGAAGTCGCCAAGGACCTGCAGGCCATCGGAAGCCATAACAAAGCCAAAGCAGAGAATCCAGACAGCAAGAGAAAGTCTTCCAAGAACAGCAGAGAAAAAGATCAAGTAAAAGATGAAAGCAGTGATAGCAGTGACAGTGACAAAGGAAAAACCCCAAAAGCTAAAACACCTAAAAAGAAAAAGAAGAAGAAGGAGAAGAAGAAGAAGAAGACTAATAAGTCCTAATTGTTGCATTATGCTCCTCAGTTTCCATGTCCACACCAGAACTGACCCCTGAGATGATCGGCAGCTTATTGCCGCCCAAGTTTCTACACTTAAAAGGTCTTGTTTCATCAGTACACACCAGGGAACCACGTTGTTTTCTTTTTTATTAGGCTTAGTTCTTTTTTATTGGTGTGATCAGAAGAGGGAGGTAGGCCTCAAGGACTGATTGGACTAAAATTGGTAGAGGGGGAGTTCTAGGAGGTGAATTTTCCAGTCTTGATAGACCTGCTTCCAGTGATTGTGCCAGCCAAGGTCAAGCACATCCCAGGCCAAACACTACTGGGAGCACAGACATGAAATTGATATAAATTTGTTTTGGCTGTTGCTACATTTTTTACATTTACATTTTCCTTCCTCTTTTTACATTACAATGAATATGTAGAATATGGCATGTCTTAAGTATGCCCCCCACATCCTGGTTTCATTTTTTATTACATGTTTGAAAACACATTCATCTTTCTCAATACCATTGCTACTGTGTGTGCATTTCCCAAGGACCAACACCATTGTAGTGTTAGAAATATGATATGTGTATTTTGCAGTTCCTTTCCCATCTTACTTGTCTGCATTATTATCTGAACATTCTAGATGAAAGGAAATACAGAAGTGTGTTTACGATTTAATAAAGACTGTTAGAAAGAGGTCAAATGTTGTCATAGTTGAGTGATCATGTTAATGCTTTATCTCTTTGCAGTGCATTGGCCAGTCTTCACAATAAAGCATCATCAAGGTCTTAAGGCTTGTCTGACCACATTTCAAGTGGACCTGGTCAACCTACTAGGAGGAGAACATCAAAGAATAAAAAGTGGCAAAAGTCCAGATTTTACAGATGAGCAGAATCCTTGACAGCTACTTTGATTGACAGTAACCTGCTGCTAAATGTAATAGCTGCCAGGATAAAGGTCAGGACTTTTTGACTGTGCTGATTTTATGTCTCTCACAGGCGTGCAGTGAGGAGACAGTAAGTGAAGTGCAGGACTCTGACTCCAGAGACCAGAGTTAGCATCCTGTGTCTGTCTGTGGTTTGCTTAAGGTTAAGAAAGAGCAGTAGTTTCAGTTGAATGCTAACAAAACTGTCTCATGATTCAAGTAATTACACACTTTTTTCAAACCAAGACCATGATCTTTCCCTAACCTTAAACCTGAGTTAACTTAACCTGAGTGCCTAAACATAATCATAAAAACGTGAAGTAATGCAGGAGACATTACAAGCAGATATTATTTCTGCAGCTGTAATAATGTCTCAGTCTTCCCATTTATTTATTAGAAAGTCTGTGTAATATAGGCCTTTTCCACAGGAGTCAGTGTGAATTGTTACAGTCAGACAAACACAAGTGTCAACATTACAAAGGC
Organism: Chelmon rostratus; assembly: GCF_017976325.1. Taxonomy (NCBI): domain Eukaryota; kingdom Metazoa; phylum Chordata; class Actinopteri; order Chaetodontiformes; family Chaetodontidae; genus Chelmon; species Chelmon rostratus. The sequence goes on along the minus strand of NC_055668.1, from coordinate 3,253,281 downwards.
TCTCTTCTATTTGAGTGTGGCAGTGACTCATGACAGTGAGCAGACATGCACACAGCACAGGCCATGGTTTCTGTCACAGCGTGCTGTATCACACTCAGTTTGGCCCTTACAGAGGCAGGCCAGCTGGACCATAAGAAGCTAAGTATGGCTTCTTCAAATTCTTTCTGCAGGAAGAGTGTGATGTGTAGTTTGTGTGGATGAACTGTGCACGTAGGGCAACACACCTCTCCTTACACTGATCTCTCCCACATACACTTGGATCCACATGGGGCAACATGGATGGATTTGTAAACAGCCTACAGGGCCAGGGGGCAAACAAAGACAACAGCCTGTGTTTGAGGTTAGCATTTATGTTGGAAAGTCACAGGGTTCAGTCAAAAGTAGGGATGTCCCAACAACATTTATTGCTCCTGTACCTTAAATATTTAGTATGTGCCAATACAGATTCTGAACAAATGTTTATTTTTATTATGTGTTTGTTCATTTTTTCTCTAGCTGCAGCAACAGGACAGGACAGTTGTATGTAAGAAAGTGAACAGTAAACCTAAGACAATGAGGGCTGTGGTAGTTAAGAGTGAGGCCCGGGATGTGTGTGGGTGTCCATTACAAAGGTATTTTTTATCCTGACTTAATACTGTGTGCACAGATGTACAGTGAAGCAGTGTGTGTTCTAATTAACATAATGTACAAATATTTCCCACAGAACAATTGCAAAATAATCAAAACATATATGATTTGGACTTTCCAATTTGATACCATTTTCTGAAGTCAAAGGGTTAATTTATCATTCTACAACATATTTGTATAAAAAATAACTGTAGTTGTAAATTGTAGAAATGAATGAATAAAAACGTATTTACGGTGAAGTGTGGATGATCAATTGAGTCTCAGCCTGAGGAAAGAAGCGGCTGTGTAGTCCGGTGGTACAGCAGCAGATACTTCTGTATCGCAGGGTGAATGGGCTGTGGCTGTGATGGGTGTTGTCTTTAAGGATCCTTTGGGCTCTGCTCAGGCACCTCATTATAAAACTGGTACATACCAATGATGATGCCAGTGATTTCTATGTTTGTGGTAGATGCCAATGCAGAAGTCAACCGAGTAAGCCAGCAAAAATACCCTGCCACAGCTAGTGTCCTTCACTTGACTAAAAGTCCAGGGTATACTGAAGAAAACACTTCATGGGATGTTGCTCTTTTTGCAGGAAGAGAAAAAATATTCATGTCTTTTAATGTGAAGCTGCAGCAGGAGGAAATGTTCAGTTTACATTAGGAGTAACATAAAAGCACTCTGCACCCAGTGCTTTGCAGAGCGCTGCTCGCTTTTTTATTCCTATGGTTTATTCAGAGTTTATCAATACTGAACATGTCGTGTGTCCAAATTGCACCAAATTCCACACTGCACGTCTTTGGGTTCCCAGCAATACAGCCACCAAGTGTAAAGCAGAGCGGCTGAACAGATCTCGAGATATATGAAGGATATACATACAGAGATTCCCTGCTTTACAGGTAACTAGCAAGGTCACATATTTAAGTGTTCTGTATATGCTGATCAGTTGATTGATTTATAAAATGAAATACAAAATCCTATTATAATCCAGGTCCAGTTACTGGAACAAGACTTCAAAGCTGCTTGATACACTATGTTTACCCCAACAATGGTTATGGGCTAAGGATACAAGTGCTGACAATTCATAAACTGCAGATCTCCATACCTGGGAAACTCATAATAAAGTGAAGACTAATTACAATGTGGTTCTTGTATTTTCTTTTTCTTTTGCACATCTTTGTCTTACTGGAGGCACCTTGCTTATAGCCCCTAGAGTCCTGGTATTACAGTATCTGTTCATTCTGATGTATATGCATGAGTGATGAAACCTGGATTAGTAGACATTGGAAAATAAACAAATAAAATAATGTCATTAACCTTGTTGTTGAATTATGTGTTCGTTTCAGCTTGACCTACATTTCATTCTCAATCAATGAAACGTTGTGTGCACTTCATCAGACTTGTCCCGGACAAACGGGAGGCATCCCAAATATCAAATATTATCTGAGTATGGGGCCGATATGTCCATGTTATTGTGGCCAAGTGACTAATCGAGACAACTTTTGAAGTTTTATCAGTATTGAGCCAGAGCGCCACAGCCAGCCGCCAGGAGACGCGCTGCAATTGAATCCCTCCAGGTGTTCGTGTGCTGTGTACGTTCACTAAAATTGTTTGTTTTCGCCACCGACAGACTCAGATTGTTAAAGTGACTGAAGGCAGTATAGAACAAGGTAATATAAAGTAGTAGTAGTAGTAGTAGAGATACACCTGTTTGTTAAAGAGTCAGGTCAGTTTTGTTTAACCAGAAACAGTCTATCGCTCTCGCCAAGGCCACCAGACTCCGTTCACAAAAACAGTCATTTAACATCGTAAAACACCCTTTATTCAAACAAGGCAAAGCAGTAAAACTCTCCAAAACCTTCTTGGTTTGTCTTTTCACTGTTTCAACAATCAGCAGTGACTCTGGGTCGTTTGAAATAAACTCTTAGGCAGCGGGAAACCACAGTGTGGAGACCAAATACACAAACAACAAACAAACAAAACTTAATAGAAATATGTCGGAGTAACAGTGATTGCTATGCAACAGAAACTGTGACTGTGACTCCTTTTCGCAACCGAATGTCTGGATTTTTTACAATTAGAATATAAATTCAGAATCTACAACATAAATTCTTTGACAGCCCTATTTATGTATATGCATTTATGTTAAACAACTTGGGATGACTCAACATCATAATCACCATCATAATACAAAGTTAACAAACACCATATGCGAAGGACACTAACTCACTTACCTTCACTTAAAAAAAAACAAACAGGAGAGATAATAAGAAAATGAATGCTTTGATTGTGCATTAAGATTATGAACATATACACACACACTGGCCCGTAGGAGTGAAGAAAGTCTGCCATACACAGCAACTTGTTATATCCATGGTAGCCCAGCAGATGGAGACAAATTCTCATTCATATATATACCTTCACAGTCCAGCGCTGAACTGGATGCAACATGGCCGACAGGGAGGAACAGTGAAACATGAAACATGAATGCCTTTCATGTTCACTGTGAATTCATCACAGAAAGTATCAAGACTGTTAAGACTGACATAGATAACATTATAATGCTTAATTTCTAGTGACGCAAAATCTTCCACATCACAATACTTGAAAGGTTTGTTAGTGAGTATGGTTGCACAACACCGAGCAGCTTAATGATTCAGGCTCTGCAGCATTCCCATCTGTGTGTCAGTGCAGGTCCCAACCCGCCCCTGTCTGAAACAGCCTGTTGTTTAAAGAGGGTGAAGTCCATCCTGCTGCCTTTGTTACTTTCACTTAGACTCCAGTTTCAGTTCACAACACACTGTATATGAACCCTGCCAATGCTCATATCATGTGACTGTAGTTCTCAATCAGTCCGTCTGTCTGTCATGCCTGTCAGAAGAGAAATACAACCAGCATAGAACAACAACAATCATCTATAAACCGTACATTAAGCAATGTATTTGATGTTAACAGTGAAAACAATTATGTAATGTGAACTGGTCTTTCTCAGTACCAAGCCCACTTAGAACCACCACCGTACAGCCAGTCCATACGTGGGCTGGAAGAAAAAGGCATAATAGTTGAGTTTTACCAATCTCATTAACACCCCTAAGACATAAAACCAAGAGCATTTCCCAGCAAGCGAGATCAGATGAGCAGACTCAGGTCTGGAATGGTAGGGCTTCAGTAAACAAGTGGCTGCTGAAGAAAGTCAAGCATCTTAAATGCTTAAGAAACAGACATTTTTCTTGAACCTTGGACCAACCAGAGTAAAACACAGAGTTTTCTTTTAAACGAGCAAAGTTTCTGCTTAGGTTCAGTGTTTCTCGTTGAAACATATTGTGTGTATCCCTGAGATCTGTAAAATGTCTTAAATGCATTTCCCTCCTCATAAACATTGTGCAAAACTGATTTTGGGATATTTTTAAAGCCTGCATTATTTACACTGTCCTAGTAGTCTTGTTCTTCCCGGCCTTTTCTGCTCCTTTTCTGCCACGTTTTGTTTCAGCATTCATTCTCGAGCAACCGGCTGCTGCACATGCACACACATGCATTTTCACAGCTCCTTTAAACTCTTACGTAAATCACATCCTGTTTAATTGAAGTTCAACTCCAACCCAGGGCCCCTTGCTGCATGTCATCCCCTCTCTCTCCCCCTTTCCTGTCTCTCCTCAGCTCCTCTATCAAATAAAGGCTAATCTTATCTCTTTTTTAAAGAATTCTGTGAACTTATATGTGAGAGTTTTTTGTTTGTTTCTCTCTGTACATCAGTAACAGGTCATATTTTTTTTAAATGTAAGATTAGAATCAATTCAGCAGATACCACTGTCAGCTTTCCTTTAGCTGATGGACTATAAACATGTTTAACATGTGGGTTGATCCCTTTAATGTCTCTGTCATCCAGGTTTATTCTGGTGTCAGTTGGTCTTGTGACTTATGATGTTGCAGGTGGCGGCGGGTATACCTGCCTTTCATAGTTCAAAAGCAGGTGTGCAAACCACTGTTGCCCAAGACGACTCTACAGTATTAATGCATTCATTGACTAGAAACAGTCTATCATCAGAATCAGCTCCACATTTTCAAGGCATACACTGATGGATTTCAGCCGCCATTGGTGACACCATGTCTTGTTTACGCAACAAGTGCCATCTTGTGTCCTCATGCAACGCCCAGCACAAGCCTGTTTTGGCTTGTCCTCAAGCCACTGGTACTCACATCGTGATGCAGTTTCCCTCGGCCTTATCAGAAAAACGTCAGCTGGTTTATCAGTCTCTTGATTGCAACACCTCAACGTGTATTTCTCATAAATCACATTTCTTGCTGGCTTGAAGTAATTTTCCAAAGCATTCAAGATAACATCTAGGTCTGTCTGTGTGAGGCTGCACATGTAGCTGTGGCAGCACTTGTCACCCATCAGCCATCAACCTGAAAACCCTGAAAGCACAACGCATTATTAAATCAATGTGGCTAATGTGGTAACAGCAGACACAGAGCAACACTAGTATTCATTTGGAGTAACTTTTCTAGCCACCTGATGAGTGTTAGTCCAATTTTCACTCACTCACTGTTTTGATCTCCACCAACTACTGAGGGAAATATCTGGCTCTGTAACTTCTCCATTATGTTCAATCACCTAGTCGCTACATAACACAAAAGCCTCAGACTCTAAACAGCATTAACTCTCCTGCTAAAGTTTCCTTCTTATCTAACTTCCAAACATGAACACACATCTTGTCCTGCACCTTAGCTAGTCGAACCACAGACCAAACAAGCATCCACCCGGGAAAAGTGTGTTACATAGCTAATCAGCTGCTCAGCTGCAGAACATTAAACAGCATGGAAATATACCTGCAGATGTGTGCTAGATGCTCGTTGGTTCTTCCTCTTCAGCACCTCTAACAACATGCTGTCTGTCCATCTGTGCAGCACCGGCTCTCTAGCAGCCTGCCAAAAACTTTTCTTTCCTTATAATTATAAAACATCTATTAGCAATACATTTTAAAAGATGTTGATGTTATGTTTGACAACAAAAGACTATATGCCATTTCAGCTGGACTTAAAATTCTAAGAAACAATGAATGAATGTAACTTGCTCATTCTTAACTTGTTTAGCTCTGGGCAGTTGTGACCCTCTGTGCTATAAAAGAAGAATAGACCTGCTGTTACAGTTGACATAAGGCCATGTGTGCAGTAATTCCCCTTCATTTCTTTGTGTCTAATGAGTAATGAACCACTAGCTCCTGTGAAGCAGGCCTCTGGGTGTGCTGATGCCTGCTGCAGTCTGCCTGACTGTCTGTTGCAGCCTGTGTGACGTTGTTTTATGGCATGATAAGACATCTTCCTGCTTCTGTGTGTGTGTGTGTGTGTGGATGTGTATTATTCTTGTTGTGGGGACAGAAATCTGTTTACACAGTCACATTGTTGGAACTGCCTCCTTATGGGGACAAAAGACAAGTCCCATATAACGTAAATCATTACATTTTAGTGTGACTTGGGTTAGGGTTACGGTAAGGTTAGGGCTAGGCGAGCAGTGGTTACGGTAGGATAAGTCTCCAGGAAATGAATGCAAGTCAATGTGATGTCCTCTGTAATGATGGAAGCACAATTGTGTGTGTGTGTGTGTGTGTGTGTGTGTGTGTGTGTGTGTGTGTGTGTGTGTGTGTGTGTGTACTTAGTTTTATTTGCAGTGAAATAAAGGACGCTCCACCCAGCTCAGCTGTGAGCTCCACTAACAGGCAGAGTGTCTAAGGAAAACATGGTCAGACCTTGATAACTTCAAAACTGGGTTCTTTTTTTATTCTTATTCAAAAATGGGTTTTAAGATTAGAAGTCAATTGTAGTGCTTGCTCTTCCTGCCCTGCTCTCTGTTTTTAAGGTGGATTTGCTGCTTGTGTTTACCTAATGTCCCTGTAATTCTGAAGAGGAGCCACACCTACACTCACAGAGCCATGACAATAGACTGGTAGTTAAAGACACACAAGAAGGATAAAGAGAGGTTAAGGTGTAGGGTGTGGTCAGGAGCTTTCTCAGAGATAAACAGCAGACAGGCCTTGTCCTCTGGCAGTCTTCGTCCTTTCAGGGACTGGAGAGGGAATTAAGAATGCAGAGGAATTCTTCTGGTGTGCACAGGCCACTTACTCTCCATGTAGGGAGAGAATACCACTCGATTACAGCTGGGAAATCCCAGTGGTAGTCAAGAACCTGGACATTTGAACTCTGGACACACATATAGAGTGAGAACATAAAGTGAACCAATAGTGCTAGTGGAACCCTAAGCCCATTTCACTGTGTGGGGTACATTTTTTGAGGTCTTTTCTCCTGTAAAAACAAAACATACCATCTCATTTTGGTGTGGCTCTTCCCAGGGGCTGTTCTAGGATCAGTGGATATCCAGGTCTTATCCCAGACATCTTTTAATAAATGAAATGAAAGATGTGTTTTTGAACGTGCAGGATGACAACGTTGTACATGTATGATGACATATGTTAATAGATTTAATACAATGGGACTGGTGCTATTTGTATTTTTAAAGAATCCTATGAAAAGACAAAATATTTTCCTTCTCTAATTCTGTGTGACTTTGATACCCTGTCTGTGGCTCTCCCATTGGTTCCACCTCAGGATGTAAATATTTAAAAACACAAATACACACACACAAACACACTCACAAACATATAGTACAGCTGATCACTGTAGTTTTAAACAGCTACTCAAGAGGCATATTTGGAGCAGAAGGACGGTCTAAATAAACTACAGTATGTGTGTTTGTGGTGATAAAAGAACCTGTCACCCAGTGCAACAGTTGCAGGTACACAGGCTCATTGATTTGTTTTTAATTGTGTAGGTACATATGTGTAAGTCTATGTAAATGTATGTTTTATGTAGGTATCTATCCCCCCAATCAGGTCGAGGCATGAGGCATGGACTCCAGTAGACCCCTGAAGGTGTTCTGTGGTATCTGGCACCAAGATGTTAGCAGCAGATCCTTTATGCCTAACCCGGCAAGAGAAGAGGTTAAAGTCTGAACAAGACACCTCTCCTCTGCTCTGCTTTCCCCGCCCCATCTTCTCGCTCTGCCAATAGGAAGAGAACCAGGAAGTTTAGATAAGGTGGGGGTGTGGCCAGCTAGAGTCTCTCTTTGGGACCATGCGGCCTGTTCAGGTGAGTTTGCGTGGTAAGACACAGAGTTGGCTTGTTTTTTGATCTTTTTGGTTGTTTTCCTGTTTTGTCTGCTTCTTGAAGGAAATGTTAGGGTTTGTTTTCCTGCTCTGTTTGCTTTTTGAAGGAAATGGTAGGGTTTGCTGCTTCTTGAAGGAAATGTTAGAAGAGGCTGTTAAATCTAGTCTGTGGTTTAGGCCTCCACCTTCAGCACCTTCTAAATTTTCCACCCCCTACCCGAACAAGGGTCTGTATCCAATCCCTACTTTCATCTTTTGACTCTACCTCTTTATTTTCTATGCCCTACCCGAACCAGGGTTTGTATTCCCACCCCGCTTTTTCTTGGTGCAGTTGGTGAGAGGCAGGGGTAGATGATGGTAGTGTGGCAATCGGCAGTTACATGTGGCATCTAGGCCTGTGGTAGCATTGTAGCAGCTAACAATAGCTAAAGCGGTGAGAGTATGATAGTATCTTAGCAGTTAGTATTGGTAGCTAGCAATTAACATTAACAGTATAGGTGAATCTAGCGTTATTGTCTTCTTCTGTTCCTCTTAGCAGGTAGCGGTTAGCACATAACATTAGCTAAATGGTAGCATCGGAACTGTATTGTCTTCTTCTGTTCTTCCTAGCGGTTAGCAGTAGCATTAGCAATAGTTAAATGGTAGCATCGGTACTGGCCACTACCTGGAGCATCTCTGGGTCAGTTGAACGTGGCGGTGCTGTTTGGATTGTGTAGGAGCAGTGTGAACTGGCACTAGGGGGGGTGACTCTGGGACGCCGGAGTTCACTGCCTAACCTCCTGGAGGTGTAGTGGGATTAAGTAGGCGAAACACTGTTGAAGGGAGGTTTCCACCTGATGACCCCCAGAGACGTGTTAGGAATCACTGCTCTTTGGCAGGTATAGAGGCAGATTAGAGCTCCAAGGTTCTTCACTGAGAATGAATCCTCTTTTTGAGCACAAGTATCTTGTGCTTAAATTAACTCACAACTAGCTTGGCTAGTGACTGTTGTGAATAGAGCAGCTGACAACATGGGAAAGACCATGTGACTGCTTGGAAAGACAGCTGACAGGAGGGAAAAGACCCCACAGGTGCTGGTATGGGCTAGCAACCCATGGCAGCAGTGGCAAGCCTTAACCTTGCTACAACCAGACTTAGCTACAACCAATATAAGGAAAATACCCCAAGAGTCAGCGAGAGCAGGGGTGGAAGATGACTCACAGGTGGATTGCATGGTAACGAACAGGATAACGGATATGACTATGCCTTGGATACATGACTCAGTGAGGGATGGGGGCACGGACCCATCTCTTAGGGCCAGAGGTAGCAGTACTCAGGTGACAGGGAAGGCAACTAAGGAGAGCAAAAGTTGTGCAGCAGAGGATAAGAAGCTTCAAGTTTGCCCATGTGGCTGACAGAAAATAACATCAATCCGAGGCCTTAGAACTCATCAGGGAAGGAGGAAGTGTTTAGCGGTGGAAGGGCAGAGTGGCCGCATCGACCAGTATTTCTTGAGAAGTCAGTCGAATCAGTCGGATGAAGTCCAGCGACAGGTAGAAAACCACAGTTCGCAGGATATCAGTAACACTATCCCTGGAGAGGAGGAGGTACGGAGAGGGGATGCAGTTGGTGTTGAGGGCAACAGGCCAGCCAAGGAGAGAAGCATGGAGCAGAAAGCTAGAGTTAAGTGGCCGAGGGCTAATGATAGCAAAGAGTGGGAGGCAGTTGATAGAGATTTATCAGTTATATTAAGCAGGCTTAGAGGAGATGTAGTGGAGAAATTGGATAAAATTGGAGATGTGATCTACTCCTATGGTCGAGAGAGATTTGGGGTGCTTGTCAAAAGGAAAGGCGAGAGGGTGCAGGTCGGCAAGTCTAGGCGGCAAAGAGAAATAGAGAAGTTAGTAAAGGAAAGGAGGCAGTTAAGAAAGCAGTGGAGGAAGGCGACAGAAGAAGAAAGGGAGGGAATTAAGGTGTTGCAGGAGGAACTGAGAAGCAGGTTAGCAGTACTCAGAAGGGCAGAACACCTTAGGGAGAAGAGAAAGAAGAAGGAACGTGCAAGGTCAGCATTTTTTAGGAACCCCTTTAATTTTGTGAAAGGCTTGTTTAATCAAGAAAAAGGAGGGCAACTTAAGGCAACGAAATCAGAGATTGAACAGTATTTGAAGTCGACGTATTCAGATTCAAAGGAGAATAGGAACATAGGTCTTCCACCTGACATGCCACCATTAGGGGAAGTGGAGCAGGAGATGGATGTGAGCCCACCTAGGTGGAGAGAAGTGGTGGAGGTGGTTAGGCGTGCAAAGGCTTCTTCGGCCCCAGGGCCTAATGGAGTCCCCGACCGTGTCTATAAGAGTGCACCTGGCATCTTAAGGACACTATGGAGATACCTGAGAATAGTTTGGGAGAAACAAAGTATTCCAAGAGCATGGCGCAGGGCAGGAGGTGTCTTCATCCCTAAGGAGAAGGAGTCATCGGACCTTAGCCAGTTTCGGATGATTTCTCTCCTAAATGTTGAGGGAAAGATTTTCTTTAGTATCGTAGCACAGAGGCTGGCTAAATACTTAGAAAGGAATGGTATGATAGATACGACAGTGCAAAAAGCAGGGATACCAGGATTTGCGGGATGCTTAGAGCATACTAGCATGATTTGGCATCAGATTCAGACAGCTAAGAGGGAGAAAAGAGACTTGAATGTTGTATTTTTAGATCTGGCTAATGCGTTTGGGTCAGTGCCACATAACCTTATTTGGAGTTCCTTTGACTACTTTAAAGTGCCGGAGATAGTTGTTAACTTGGTGAAAGCATATTTCCAAGACATCAGACTGTGTGCAAGTATTGCAGAGCTCACAACAGGCTGGCAAAGATTGGAGGTTGGTATTATGGCAGGATGTACAGTGTCCCCGCTAGCTTTCACAATGGCTATGGAGGTAATTATTAGGGCTTCCAAGTGGGTCGTAGGTGGAGAGAGACGGCAGAATGGAATGTGTCTTCCACCAATTAGGGCTTATATGGATGATATGACACTGCTAACTTCAACAGTGCCATGTACAAGGAGGTTGTTAGATAAAGTCAATCAGAATCTCAAGTGGGCTAGTATGAAGATTAAGCCTAGTAAGTCAAGGAGTATTTCAATATACAGAGGGAAAGTAAGTGATAGAAAGTTTGCTATAGATGGTGAGGAAATCCCAACAATTAGGGAGAAATCAGTTAAGAGTCTAGGACGGTGGTACAATGTGGACCTGAATGATGTTGAACAGGTTGTGCAATTTAGAAAGGATGTTGCAGAAGGGCTGGAGAGAATAGATAAATCAGGGCTCCCAGGAAAACTGAGGTTGTGGTGCTTGCAGTTTGGCTTGTATCCTAGGTTAATGTGGCCAATGTCAGTATATGAAGTCCCATTATCTGTAGCAGAGAGAATGGAAAGGCTAGTTAGCTCTTATATTAGAAAATGGTTGGGTGCTCCCAGGTGCTTAAGCAATGTAGCTTTGTATGGGAAAGGAATGCTTCAGCTGCCAGTATCCAGTCTAACAGAGGAGTTTAAATGCACTAAGGTTAGGACAGAACTTTTATTATCTGGGAGTAAGGACATGTTAGTTAGCAATGTGGTTCCGAATCCTTCTGGGGGGAGGAAATGGAACCCAAGGGCAGCAGTGCAGGAGGCAGAGGCAGCTCTTAGGCATGCAGAAATAGTAGGAAATGTTCAATTTGGCCGGGGAGGCTTGGGGCTTGGCCCAGGCAAACCAGTGTGGAATAAAGCAGGTCTAAAGGAGAAAAGAAAGCTTGTAGTGGAACAGGTGCGTAGGCAGGAGGAGTTGTTAAGAGGGGCAAAAGCAGTTGGTCAAGCCAAACAGGGACAATGGTTGAATTGGGAAGGTGTTGAGAAGAGGAAACTTAGTTGGAGGGACCTGTGGAATATGGAGGAAGGCCGTATTAAATTTCTGATAGGGGCGACATACGATGTGTTGCCAACCCCGCAGAACCTAAGTCTCTGGGTACAGGGCGATCAATCGTGCCCACTCTGCTCAGGTACAGCAAGTTTAAAGCACATTTTGTCAGGTTGTAGAATTAGCTTATCACAAGGCCGGTATACATGGCGGCATAATCAGGTGCTGAGAAGCTTAGCCGCAGGCATTGAGGAGAGAAGGAAGCAGGTGAATTCTGGAAGTTCTAGAAAGGAGAGGTTAGATGTGCAGTTTGTTCGAGAGGGGGAGAAAAATAGAGCTGCTAAGTCAGGGAGAAAGCAGGGAGGTGGCTGCCTGGTAGGAGCTGATGATTGGCAAATGCAGGTCGACTTGGGAGGACAGCTAGTTGTGCCCCAGGAAATAGTTTATAGTAATCTGAGGCCAGACATTGTCTTATGGTCCATGAGTAAAAAGACTGTGTATTTTATTGAGTTAACAGTCCCTTGGGAAAATTCAGTGGAGGCAGCTTATGAAAGGAAGAAGACTAAGTATGCAGATTTAAAGACAGAATCTGAGCAGAGGGGATGGAAGACCAGGGTCTGTCCGGTTGAAGTGGGGTGTAGAGGTTTTGTTGCAGGGTCAGCTGTTTCACTGTTGAGGGAGCTGGGAGTGCATGGGCAAAATTTAAGAAAGACAGTCAGGGAGATGTCAGATGAGGCTGCTAGGTCTAGTCAGTGGATATGGATCAGGAGAAATAATAGTAGTTGGGGGGTGAAATAGGGACAGTGGGGGGGCAGGCAGAGGACATGCATGCCTAACCCGGCAAGAGAAGAGGTTAAAGTCTGAACAAGACACCTCTCCTCTGCTCTGCTTTCCCCGCCCCATCTTCTCGCTCTGCCAATAGGAAGAGAACCAGGAAGTTTAGATAAGGTGGGGGTGTGGCCAGCTAGAGTCTCTCTTTGGGACCATGCGGCCTGTTCAGGTGAGTTTGCGTGGTAAGACACAGAGTTGGCTTGTTTTTTGATCTTTTTGGTTGTTTTCCTGTTTTGTCTGCTTCTTGGAGGAAATGTTAGGGTTTGTTTTCCTGCTCTGTTTGCTTTTTGAAGGAAATGGTAGGGTTTGCTGCTTCTTGAAGGAAATGTTAGAAGAGGCTGTTAAATCTAGTCTGTGGTTTAGGCCTCCACCTTCAGCACCTTCTAAATTTTCCACCCCCTACCCGAACAAGGGTCTGTATCCAATCCCTACTTTCATCTTTTGACTCTACCTCTTTATTTTCTATCCCCTACCCGAACCAGGGTTTGTATTCCCACCCCGCTTTTTCTTGGTGCAGTTGGTGAGAGGCAGGGGTAGATGATGGTAGTGTGGCAATCGGCAGTTACATGTGGCATCTAGGCCTGTGGTAGCATTGTAGCAGCTAACAATAGCTAAAGCGGTGAGAGTATGATAGTATCTTAGCAGTTAGTATTGGTAGCTAGCAATTAACATTAACAGTATAGGTGAATCTAGCGTTATTGTCTTCTTCTGTTCCTCTTAGCAGGTAGCGGTTAGCACATAACATTAGCTAAATGGTAGCATCGGAACTGTATTGTCTTCTTCTGTTCTTCCTAGCGGTTAGCAGTAGCATTAGCAATAGTTAAATGGTAGCATCGGTACTGGCCACTACCTGGAGCATCTCTGGGTCAGTTGAACGTGGCGGTGCTGTTTGGATTGTGTAGGAGCAGTGTGAACTGGCACTAGGGGGGGTGACTCTGGGACGCCGGAGTTCACTGCCTAACCTCCTGGAGGTGTAGTGGGACTAAGTAGGCGAAACACTGTTGAAGGGAGGTTTCCACCTGATGACCCCCAGAGACGTGTTAGGAATCACTGCTCTTTGGCAGGTATAGAGGCAGATTAGAGCTCCAAGGTTCTTCACTGAGAATGAATCCTCTTTTTGAGCACAAGTATCTTGTGTTTAAATTAACTAAGTCCTGTAAGTTGTGAGGTGGGGCCTCCATGGATCGGACTTGTTTGACCAGCACTTCCCACAAATGCTCGATTGGATTGAGATCTGGGGAATTTGGAGGCCAAGTCAATACCTCAAACTCGTTGTTGAGCTCCTCAAACCATTCCTGAACCATTTTTGCTTTGTGGCAGGGTACATTATCCTGCTGAAAGAGGCCACAGCCATCAGGGGATATTGTTTCCATGAAAGGGTGAACATGGTCTGCAACAATGCTTAGGTAGGTGGTACGTGTCAAAGTGACATCCACATGGACGGCCGGCTTGGCTTCTTCCCATAGTGCATCCTGGTGCCATGGGTTCCCCAGGTAACCGACACACACACACACACACACACCTGGACATCCACGTGATGTAAAAGAAAACATGATTCATCAGATCAGGCTACCTTCTTCCATTGCTCCATGGTCCAGTTCTGATGCTCATGTGCCTATTGTTGGCGCTTTCGGTGATGGACTAGGGGTCGGCATGGGCACCCTGACTGGTCTGTGGCTATGAAGCCCCATACGCAACAAAGTGTGATGCAATGTGTACTCTGACACCTTTCTATCAGAACCAGCATTAACTTCTTTAGCAGTTTGAGCTACAGTAGCTCAACTGAACAACCGGGCCAGCCTTCGCTCCCCAGGTGCATCAGTGAGCCTTGGCCGCCCATGACCCTGTCTTTGGTTCCCTGGTTGTCCTTCCTTGGACTGCTTTTGATAGATACTGACCACTGCAGACCGGGAACACCCCACAAGAGCTGCAGTTTTGGAGATGCTCTGACCCAGTCGCCATCACAATTTGGCCCTTGTCAAACTCACTCAAATCCTGCCCATTTTTCCTGCTTCTAGCACATCAACTTTGAGGACAAAATGTTCACTTGCTGCCTAATATATCCCAGGTGCCATGATGAAGAGATAATCAGTGTTATCCCCTTGCTTGTCAGTGGTCACAATGTTATGCCTGATCGGTGTATATATGTGTCTACGTGTCTACAAACACATTGTGTTGTCCATTTCCTTTTGTAAAAAGTGGAACAGACCTTTGTCTTTCTCTATTATGTTAAGTTGTGTTCCAGGTAACTCTGCCTTCCCTATTGCAGTTGTCAGGTATTATGAACTCATGAACATGATTTATTTTGCTGCTATCACTAAGAAGATCAACAGTGGCAAAAAAAAGGGGAATCAGATGTTTCCCTCACATAGCACATGACAGGAAATAACCCTGCATCTCTGGGGTTTATGGCCTGTGTGGGAACAGGCACAAAATGAAGCTTATATTTGGCTGTACCAGAGAAGTCTGTCTTCATCAGCATTTCCAGTATGTCAACTTGTGAGTCCTGTGACTTTTGGTGTCATACCATGCCAAGCCAACTGTAAAAAAATGCAAATATGCAGCTAGTGTGAGATTTAGACTGAATGGTCATTTTGTCTCTCACTCATTTTACCATGGCCATGAAAGATTGTATATGAGGACACCTCAAACATAATTCTGAACACTTAACCAGGGAACAAGGCATTATAATCCTCAGGTGAGCGCAGCGCTTCCATTCTGTTTATGTACAGTGTTGACTATATGTTCCTAAAGGTACACCATGCAGACCTTTGAGGTTGATGGTGCTTAAAGGAAGGTAGAGCAGGGTTTCATCTGTATAACTATGAAAAACACATTATGTTTGTTGATGAAATGAGAGAAGTCCCCAAACGAGGTGGTGGGGGCACTCTTTCAACAGAGTTTCAGTCCGACTTCCTCCTATCAGAGCATGACCGACAGACTGATCACAGCATGACTCACAAGGCCTCAGGGGCATGACACACATTCACAAAGACACACACAAATTCTGGAGTTTCACAGAAGGAGAGCATCAGAGTATGTCACAAATGTGTATCCCCCTTTCACTCATCATGACTGTGTGATTATGAATGTTTTACCGCTCTGTTTACCTTCATTCCGGTTTCCTTATACTCTTGATCATTTGTACAGCATGAGATTCTTCGAAACAGGTTTCTATTATCATCATCATCTTAAAACTTATCACCGAGCAGTAAAACATGGAGAGACCTGCTGCCTGGGCCTTTTACATGAGGGTTAGTCTACTTATAGTGCAACGTGAAAATGTTCATGTTGCGTGGTCTAGCCTTCAGACTCATAGACTTATTACTCAGACTAGTCTCCTGTATCATATTCTGTGTCTCACCAGTACCTGAAGCAACACACCTTTCCCCTTGTTGTTTTGAACCAGGGCTGTTTTCAGTCTACAGCTGTGCTAGGCTGTGCTGTGCTTTAAGATTAACACTAATGTCATCATGTTAACATTCTCCCAGTGACAATGCTAACATATTGATGTTTAGCAGGTTTAATGTTTACAATGCTCATCATTTTAATTTAGCTTGTTAGCATTTTCTAATTAGCCTTAAAGACAGAGTACAGATGAGGCTGATGGGAAAGTCATTGGATTAGCAGGTATTTGTTCATAAACCAACGTGCTGGACCTAATGGTGGTGAAAAGCACAATTTACCAACCGGATATCTGAAGCGAATTTCACAGCAATGTGTTGTCTGGATTTTTCACAAAAACCTTGAGCTGAAATGTGAAATGTGACAATATGTAAAACATGACATATTTATGAAATAACCGATTAAATTTACTGAAAGAATTTATAGGCAACAGTGTCCAGGATATTGGAATACCATTAAAGCATGTGTTTCAAGTAAAACAGACACAATGTATGGAATGTGTGCCTCCACCTCACCAATATTCATTATTAAAATGTTAGTGTTAGTCCTTGTTGCTTTAAAATCATTTCGACATCATGATTCCAGTTCCAGAAACCATCTGAACTGTGATCCAGACTGTGATACAGGCACCGCAACTGAGGAATTCAGGACAGCATCACCTGAGAGCAAAGCAAAACATATATACGCCATTTCCCACACATAAGCTGTTCTTTCAAACAAGAATGTGTGGTGACAGTGTGTTCAGCTCACAAAGACTTCAGACCAGCATGCATGTGCTTTATAGAGAGAGCAATAAAGTATTATGTCTTACAGTATAGTATATAATTATATTATTTGTCAGCTATGAGTTCTGTCACTTGTGTTGAATTTTTAAAGCACTTTATGAAGTGTGTCTCAATATGAGCTCCATAAATGAATTATTGGTCATCTTTCTGATGTTTAACAGTGCTGACCGAGATATCACTGTGAAAGCTGTGTGTAATGACAGCTGCTGGTGCTGTCTGAGAAACTCACTGATGCCACACTGTTGATGAAATTGCATTTGTTCTTCATATACTGGCACAAGGGTCCAATAAGTGTCAGATGATTAGGGGGGACATTTCTATGTCCATTCATGGCTGACTATGGAAATGAGCATGAGTTTGAGTCTGAAACACACATACAAAAATAGGTACAATATAATTAATTTACAACATTTATATAATATATATTATATATATAATATAATATATAAATTATAACAATGTTTATAACATTAATTTCCCTTGTATTATAAGGCTTTACACTTTGTTCCACCATGCCTATATGATATGATATTAAAAAAAAACACTTTCTAACCATTTTCCCTCATAAATACAAAATCATTCCCTCTTTATTCCCAAATGCCCTTTTCGGTTTCTCTAGATTATTGTCATTATATTTTATGAGGCCATTATCATTTTTTTCTAATATTTTTTTTCTGACAAGTTTCTTTATTTTGAAGAGGTTGCAGGGAGAAAGAAATTATGTTGACCTTGACCAATACAGTTTTTGACAAAATCACAGCATTCTGTATCAGTGGATATATTTCTGTTTCACATATCATTTGGTAAGAAGTAAAGGGAAAATAGAGACAATGTTGAGCTAGCGCATTTCCAATTTATTCCAAGTAGCTGCTATGTAGGAGAGTCTTTTATTAAGAGCACGGCTGGCAAAAATAAAGTTGCCAATGATAAATGAGTATCGACACAGTATAAAATGAACTTTTTTGTCAATGACATTGTAATTCTCTTTATCAGTTGTACCAAATAGCCACATAGCCACAGTTTTTTTTTTCCTAAATTACTAGGTGACAACTGAATTTTCTGTTTGCATCCAACATCACAGCCCCTTTTATTAATCTATATATACATTTACACATTTTTAGTAGTGTGTGCATTGTGAAAGAATGTGAAAGTATTTCAAAACATTTCCCATCATGGCTTTATATGGACTCTGCTGACATTGTTGTAGGACTGAATTTTTACATACCAGTTTTGTTACAGTTCTGTACAATCTATTAGCAGATTTAAAAAGGTTTGTGTGTGTAGTTGGGGTGGACCTTCACTCACCAGGCAACTCCCCGGATGGAGCACTTACTTGTCTGAGGTTTAGCAGACATTTGTGCATTTCACTCATGAAGCAGAAACTCATATATTGTCAATCTACTCGTCCAATCCATGAATGCAGACAAGCAATTTTATCCGCCTTAGTTTAGCGGTCAGGCAATAAACAAGAATGTGCTGAAACAATTACTCAAGAAGAGGAGAAAGAGGATCTCTCACCCCTCCTCCTCCCTGTCATTCCCTCCACTGCATTAAAGCAGCTCTTCAGGTGAAACCACAGCACATCACACATTCCAGGAAAAACACTCATGACTCGGCCTGTCCTCCACCAACACACACAGACAACCATATCCCGATATAATCGAAACTCTTGTCTTCAGTGATTGCTGGAGTTGTTTGTGTCGAGCATTGTGATCATGTGACTGCGTTCGTGTCAGTGTGTGCATGGGAAGCTCTAATCAGAAAGTGAAAGGCTTCCCTGCTATAAAGAGCTGATGGGAACTAAAAGCTTATGAATGGCCCGGTGATGGGCTTTTAACAGGAAGTCCAGCGTTTCTGCATGATGGAAGTGCTTTTATGCTGTAGTCAGCTGCAGACATATAGATAAACACTGGACTGTACAGCCCAACCAGCAGAGAGAGAAGGACACAGAGAGCGTATGCACTGTTTACTCCCTATGGAGCATTTCCTGTACTCCGCCCGTGTTCATAATCACTGAGCGGGAACTGAGAGCTGAGCATGTCTGCTAACACATGCTGCTTCACACTACACTGTCACTGTTCAGAGATGTGGATAAATTATTCATCTGCTTTATGAATTACTTAAAAAGATTGTACTTGTATATGGTATGTCTTTTTGGTAATGTCTTATTTTACAGTCCTAATAGTTTGCAAGAGGTTTTGTGGAGAGAACTAAGTAATTCGTGTACCAGTTCTATGGAAAATGGAAATTGATTGATTCCAATGAATGCCAGCATGAGACTTTTAGCCGGATCTGGTCTGCTGTACATGCATAGATATCAGATTTGTCAATGAATTAATATTTAGTTAGACATAATGGAGTTTTTCTTTCAAGGAAATGTAAGCTTATTTTTATTTGTTCATTTTCATTTTCCGTCATTTTATACCTTAATTGAACTTATTTAATACCTAATACTACATCATTTATTTTCATATATTTGAGTATTTAAGTCCTGGATGTATATTTGTTCTGTCATATGTTACTTGCAATAATAAAAACAAAAAAAATGACAAAGAAAGCACTGTCCAAACATATTGGAAATCAAAGGTTGCACAGTCCTGTAAATTAAAGGTAATCTCCGGCAGTGGTAAGCAAGATATCTCAAAAGCCAACTGTTTTCAGTAAACTGTAAAAAAGGGGTCATGGGTAAAGGAAGAGCTGGTAAGGGTGTGGTACAGGTACTTCCATCAGGCTATTTCTAAAGCAGCTTATACAAAACTTTATGCTTTAGTTCATAACATCTTAATCTGAAGTGAATACATTATTCACTTGTTTTCTGGATTCCTTGTTGTAGCAATTTAACCCACAAAACTGGTGCACAACACCAGTTACCAGTTCATTAGAAACACCTAGAAAAAATACCACAACATTGAAATAATGTCTTAAACAGATGCATTAGAAGCTTTAGTGCAGGACTGAATTGCATTGGCTCAGTTTTAGTTAGATGTAGCTAATGAAGTGGAGGTGTCTTATTATAAATGTTAGTGAAATTATTGTAGACAGTGCACATTCCAAACTCACACACCCACATGTTGATGACATGACTTTATGAATGGTCACAGACACACTCTTCGCACCATTCATCATTCTAAAAACTAGAATAGAGGCACAGTATGTGTATATTCCTGTTATAATCTAAATCTCATGTAAAGAGAAGAAAACCAGGACTAAAAGTCCTCGGTATGTGAAGTGGAAACCCACACACTTTGTTACATAAACTACTGTTTATTCATGACTCACCTGATTGTTTTGAAAGGTAAGCTCTTATAGTACTAAAATGTATGAGTGCTGTTATTTTAAATCCGCCAGTTTCTGTTGTTTCCCCGCTGCTGTCAGCAGATACTAGGTCCTCTAAACATTGACCTGACAGTTAATAATTGACATGGTCACCCTTTAGCAGCCATCACTAATGGCCTTGACAGACAGGGACAATCTGCTGGGCAGTAAAACAGACAAAGGAGCACAGTGTTTACTCTGGACAAATGATCTGAGAATAACTAAATGAATGACATGAATAACTTGCTGAACTATAAGTTATGTATTTTTATTCAGTGAATAAGGCCAGGAGACAGTAATGACCAACCGCAGTACACACAGCACTGTACTGAATGATAGCAGAGGTTCACCTTCTGTTGGGTTGCTTTTATTGAGTGTGAAAGCTCATTCTTGAAACAGTAGTTTGACATGTAGACAACGGACAAAATGACCAAATTAATAACTGAGCCATCCTTTATGCCAACTGAGCAAACACCATGAAACAAGGTTGAAAGCCTGGGGAAAGGTTAGTTCTGTGGACCTTTCATTAGGATTTAGTTTTTTGTTGTTAAAGATCAAAAGTGAAAGAAAACTTATACTGTTTTTTCTCAGTGCAGTTACTCATCGATCATGAGATGATATTCAGACATGACCTGATGATGCTGGATAAACGTCAGAGGGGATCATCAAGGCAGAACGTCTGTGTGTGTGTGTGCGTGTGTGTTCTTCCTGTAAAGCATGGTAGTTGTGTGTGTAAGTTGTGTTTTAAAACTGCTTTATACATGAATAACATTTGCTTGCTTGCCACTTCTCCGTACCACTCTCAACCATTTGCTTTCTCTACTAATTAACCAGATTCAAGTTCATCTGCAGTTATACATTCCAGTATGATAGTGCAAGGACATGGTGTTTGTGTGTGTGTGTGTGTGTGTGTGTGAGTGTGTGTGAGTGGGAAAGAGAGAGAGAGCATGTGAGGGAGATAGTGATAATATGCCACTGTAAGGAATTCAACAGCGGATAAGAAATCAGGCTAGAGACAACTTTGTCTCTCGTTTGACACACACGAACACAGTCAAGGTCTGACGGGTGGTTGGTAGAGAAGACATGTACAGCTGCATATGACACACAAAGAGATCATTAGATAGCAGAGGAAGTTTGATAGGGCCAGCACAAAGACAGACTCCATGATTTTGTTCGTTTAGCTTTAATTATTAGGGAAGTAGGTGCAAACACTCCCCAGAGGAAACATAAGAAATTAATTTATCAAAGCCTGTGCATGATAACGGTGACAGTGTTTTCTAGCTCGTTATAATGTCAGTGTTACTGTGTAGGGGTCACAGTGGCTAAATTACACACTGTGTCACATTCTGTCAGAATTTAATAACTCTCAGTGATTCATCTGTCACAGATCCGGGTCCGGACCATGGTCTACCTGGTGAGAACCACTGATTTATCATATCTAGGCTCTCTCTCGCTTGTTTTGAATTCACTGAGGTGACTTCATCACAGTGGAGTAAATCATTTTGCAATGCCACTTGATTCCTTCTTACTCAATACATGGCTTCGGTGGTTTTAGGGAGTGGCATGGTTGGTATACCTGGAAACAGTTAATCACCAGGTGACCTCTGATCAAACCCAACTGGTTTCAAAAGGAATCACCACTCACCACACCACCATCACCACACCACTAGTATTCATTGACTGTACAGGCTTTTTACGGGACAGTAAGCAACCATGTATAGACAAAGCAATACTGCAAGGACATCAGTCTCAAGGTGGACTCTCTCTTCCAAATTACTGCTGGGCGGCAAATATACAGAAAATAATCAAGAATCAAGCTCCCTCAAGTAAGATGAGTCTAAATCTTCAGTCCAACATGGATATGTACCTTTGGTGTTCAGGGTGATGAAGACTCTAAAAAAAATAATAAAATAATAAAAAATAAACCCAAAAACATAACTGCTTTCTCAACCTTTTGGCATAACAGATTGCAAGTCACCTCATTCCCCAAATTCTTCTATGTGGCTGAGGGATTGAGAAAATTAGGTTTTTCTTTTTAAAAATCTACTTGGGATCATACAGAACTTTGTGCATCCTTGAGTTATTAATACTGTACAGTGTTGTTGACATTACAGGCAATGTGATTTGTTTTGTGTTTGGGGGAATTTGGAATTATTGAGTGGGAGTGAATGGAAAATTATGTGTACAGTGTATGGCTGTGTGTAAGAATAAACATATACCAAAAAAATCTAATATATATTGTGTGTATATATATATTTATATGTGTGTGTGTGTGTCATCTGTGCTGTACAAGATTACTAATTTGCTGTTTGGTTGTGTTAGGTTAGAGGTAAAGCTAGCTAAGATAAGCACCTAATTAACATTAGCTGACTTTCTGCAACAATTGCACACACTTTCACCTTCAGTCTCACAGTCTGATGCTCTCATGAAGAGCGGAACATATTATGCACCAAGTCTTTCTGGTGGAGTAGTGGTTAAACCAAGCATGAGCCCATAGGGGAACCAATAGACTACCACCAAAGGGGAAAAATTTTTGTTAATACATCAACAAACAAAATGATATGTATGCCAAGTGAACAACACATTTCTGATTTATTTTACTACTTTTACTTAAATTGAAACAAAGATAATGTACATATTTAAGCATCATTACTATAAATGTTCAAGAATGTGACTTCATTAAAATGAACATGCAGTCTTTTATGGACTGTTACAGTGAGGTGTTGCACCAGTGCTTCAGTCCCAGTCATGAATGGCTGCTTTAATTTCAGCATCCAATCAGATGTCACTGTTCTTGCTGTGAATGAAGCCCCGAAACTTCAAATCTTCTTCGGCACAAATAGAAAGAAAGCCCTAACGCTTTATGAGGCTTCATCCACCCATCAGTAGCACCCCATTTACACCTGGTATTAAAATGAGCTCTGTATCCTGATAAAGACTCGGGATAATAATAATAATAAACAATCCCAACTTACTTAGTATTTTTTCATGCGTTCCTATTATGTGGCCTCCAGTTTCTGTCCTCTAGAGCAAAACCTGTGTAAGAGTAATCTGAGGTGGCAAATCAGCCCCAGACTGTGAAAAATCCCAGTTTTGTCAGTTGTTGAGTTAAGGGGAACTTTATAAACTTTGTGAAACATTGTCTATGACAAATTTGACACTATCTGTTCCCCTTGTAAATTCAGTAGTGTAATACATTAAGTTAGTGCTCTCTGAGTAGAAAGAATATTGTATGAGTTTGTCCCAGCATGTTGCAGTACCACCATGTAGGCTCCTCTGTGACTAAACAAATGATTTGCCTTGTTAACAGCTGATCAGCAGCACAGATGATTGTAACGCACACACAATTATTTCTCACTGCATATCATTCATTTCCCACCCATACTGCTTTCATTTTTCACACAGTTCTTGGCACTTTCATGGCAAAGATTACACATGCAATCAGTAATTAGAGGTGTGACTCTTTAGCAATTTGGGACAGTGAGTTGGGGGTGGGGGTGGTCACGTGGTCATGATGGGCGTGCCTCTTGTACATAACGTTCAATACCAAAAAGTAGTGAGACATGACAAGCTAAAATGTAGAATTTTTGTTCATGAACTCAACTGTCCATCATTAGTGAAGAGAAACACAATGACAGTGTTGGATGCAGAATTGTGTAAGTAATTATCTGTATTTTATTTTGTTAATTTCATCAGTGCAGTACCTATCACATCTGTCGGCATGACGCACGTGTCATATCACTTTCTCTTCGTAGCTGCTAGCCCCTCCTGCAGCTGTTGTAACAATTACTTCCTAAACTGCGCACACACACATGCACAGAAAGACAACTAATCTACAACTAAGACACAGCTAAAAAAAAACTGCAACAGCCGTAATTCATGTAAGATACGGCACAGCGCAGATTTATGGGCAACACCAAAAGAATGACCAGTATTCTTAGACTAAAACTAATCAAAACTTGGGTTTAGTCTAATTTTCAGGGCACTCACATGTCAGTCAAACACTTATTAACCAATAGGGACACACCCCTGAAAAAAACACCCACCAAGAGGTTGGTGTCAGAACTACAAACAAAAAGTCAGACAGCGGAAACAAGAATAGCCGCCAGCCAACAGTGAGGGCAAAGGTCCGATCAGTGAGAAAGACGCAGAGGGACAAGTTTTACTCTTGAGTTTTGTTTGATTATATTATCACAAATCGTCACACACCCAAACAATCATGTTTACCATGTGCATCTACATGTAAAGACACTCCAATAGTACCCTGCCCCTGTGCAATAATCTGTGTATGAATACAGAGAGCTTGTGGTTTAATTGTACCCTGATGAACACTCGGGCTTCACATTATCGTGTCCAGTGTGAAGTCTGCAGTGTCAACTTAAATTA
Source organism: Chelmon rostratus (assembly GCF_017976325.1). Taxonomy (NCBI): domain Eukaryota; kingdom Metazoa; phylum Chordata; class Actinopteri; order Chaetodontiformes; family Chaetodontidae; genus Chelmon; species Chelmon rostratus. Next base: position 3,228,927 of record NC_055668.1, on the reverse strand, counting down.
ATCGAAAACAAAAATGTGAATGAGAATCAAATTCTATACGCAGACACTGAAGGCATGATTACACCCATCATCACAGCTGAATGTCTCATTCTTCAAACTCAGCAAACCAACAATGTAATCTGACACTGCTCACTGCCTTCCTCCCACTCTGCTTCCTTCCTTCACTGCCCCCTCATTCCATTCTTCCTCATCTCTCTTCTCCCTCTCTGTCCCACGCTGACCCTTTTCACTGGCTAAGTGGTGGCCACTGTAAACTGACCAGTCTTTCTTCTGCCCCCACATCTCTCTGTCTTTCTGTGGGAAGGATGGATGACTGATGGAGGGGAAGAGCAAGAGATAACATCACTTAATAGTCTATTTCAAAAGCCCCTCTTCTTTTGCACTTACTCACTCTGAAGCTGTTAAGAGGTTTAGATTACAGACTATGGGAAAATGCCTACAATGGAAGGGACATCGGAAATTACTATTTAAAACTCAATGTTGCCTAAAATCTCAGATGGGTGAAGTTAAATTTGACAGTTCATCTTTCTTTCTTTTGTACTTTCTTCGAGTCATTCCTTGTATTGGGTCTAATGTTCACTCCTTCACTGAAAAAGAAGGAGCTGCGCACAGTCACAAACATTCTCCACAGGAATATATGAAAGCATAGTTCACATTAGGTAGGTTAATGAATCTAATTAAAAAGTAAGACTTGTATAAATAACCAATAAACATAACATAATTATTGAGTTAAAAAATGTTTTGCCACTAGTAGGGACAGAATTTCCCTGCGGTTGCATCGGGCGATGGCCATGTTGCTTCCTACATCAACAAAGTCAAAGAAATATAGAAAATTAAAAATAATGTACAGAGAACGCTCACATTTGTTAGCAAAGTAAATGTTGAAAATATGATGGTCCTACATCAGGCAGGCCTACCTTAATTTCTTTTCAAACCATATTTTATGTCATTTATTTATTTATTTTAATTTTGCGCTGTTATTAGAAATATCAGTTGATTGTGTGCGTTTTTTTGTTGCTTTTTTTGTACATTCAATGACTTGACTAACTTCAGGGATGGTTCACTTTTTTAAAATTTACTTTATTAATCCCACCACTTGGGGAAATTACTCTCTGCATTTCACCCATCACTGCTTGAAGAAACACACACACATGCAACATGCAGTGAACCACACACAGGATTGTCCCCCGGCAGCTAACATCACCTGCTCCTGAGATTGCCTGTTACTCATAGTAAGTAAATTGAGATTTTGTGCTCCATTTACTTTTACCTTGATCGATAATTTTCTAATATTTGAAGCAGGGCTGTACAATTGTATGCAAAATGAGTCACATTAACAAACAGCAAGTACTTGCTAGCCCATTAGCAAGAATTTCCTGTTACAGTGACAGCAAGGCTAGCTAATGTTATACCAAGATCATACATTTATCAACAGTCATTAAATATACTGAGTACACAGATAGGCTATTTCAGCATCCAATACACTGAACTTCTGTTGAGCAACGATAGTCTTCTGTTAACTTGAAGTATAAAACAAAAATAGTAATGTTATCTGGTTCTTAGCTAGCATTGCTGAGAAGGAAATAGTGCCTAGCCAAGCTGGCCAAATTCCACTAAGTTTCACTTAAAATGTTTAAAGATATTTCAATGGCATTTACAATGTGTACACAACAAGACTTTCCTTTACTTATTTAAACACAACTGATATACATTCTTAATTGCACTGTGTTTTAGTTTTAGTCATTTCTGTACATTTTCTATTGACACTGACAATTAGGGGTTGTCTGTTAGCTTGTCCCCAAATGTTAGCTAACAGCAGGTTGCATTGTGTGTGTTACGTGTTTTTTGAGTGTTATTTACATTTTGTTGCCAGTCTTAGGGAAATCCTAAACTTTGAAATGTTTGCGACTTGATGAGCACCACCTGAATACACAATTACTTTTGATCTCTGTGAGGTTGTGTGTTTTGGGGAAGAATAACAAGTTTAGCCTGGCTTTCAGGTCCATTGCAGGAATCATGTTTGTGGGCTGCGTCCTCCAAGGGATCCAGTCTGAGTTGGAGCTATTGTCACACTTGCAGATGAACTAATCCAGTCACAAGACAGTTGGTTAGGCTTACATCACACAGTCAACAAATACCATATATGCAACTCTAGCGCTTTGGTGAAGTTCCACTTGAGTCCACTAGATTTGCTGGTGTGAAATACTAACTGGAAAACAATTAAAACAACCAACAACCTCAATTTCAAGAGGAGTTATAGTACTGACTTACTGTATTCAAACACTTTATTTCAAGATTCTGTTGGTGAATAATTCAGTCAAAATTACTTGTGCATGTATAATTGACCACAAAACACGCTGAATACGTGTTGAAAATGTGTGGGTGGGGTGTTGCCCGGCTGCAAACCGGCCACACTGCAGGTGATTCACTCACTAGCCTTTTCAGTCAGATGATGTCCTGACAGTCAGGAGCAGAAAAGGATGGATGGATGAAGGAAGTTCTCCTTTCTTTGGTCTTAATTATCAAGGTTTATCACCATACAGACTGACTTTTATGAGTACATTAAGAAAATGGTTTATATCTCTCTGCACTACAACACATCCTGCAATTAGCATCAGACACTATACCACCTCTGTATTGGCTGCATTTGAGTATCCTGATAAAAAATCTGAGATTTCTGTGTCATATAAATTCACCATAATGTACCATTGATCAGCAGGCTCATTTTTATGCACCAGCATTCGTGCTGCTTTGCATCGACCACTTATGTTTGAATGTGGCCGTGTAGAGGGTGTGTGTGATATGAGGCTGGTCCACATTCACAAATTACCAGGTGAACCATGACATGACATGACTTCATAAGTCAGAATTTTTTTTGGCTCGCGCCATTTTCAACTTTTGTGCGCACACAAAATTTTAGTGTGGATCCTGTGCATTGTTTTATGAATGAGACCCCTGCTCTCTGAGCTCTTTAAAAACACCTGCAATCAAAACCTCACTGCAGCTGCAACACAGGGGAGGGCAGTACCTGGAGGGACACAGGAGAGAAGAGAAAGAGATACAACACAACACACACACACACACACACACAGAGAGAGAGAGCACTACAGCACATATCACTCACCAGCATTTTGAATTAGGGAACAATTTCATTTAGCTGTATGGAAATGGGGAACTGCCACAGAGCCACTAGGTGGTTTTTAGGCTGGTTTCACACTAATGACTTGACAAACATTCTCAGATTGGTAATAGTTTCCCTCAGCATTCCTCAACTACTTACATATCTTTGGTTGTATTATTTATGTGGCAGGAGTGAAAATGAGTCATCCCCAACATTTGTTGTGATGTGGTTCAGAATGATGATGACAGCTGGAGATGGACAGATTTTTAGGTATTCTACTGTCTGAAATGGCGTGAAAAATAGTGCATATAGCTGCTGTAAAATGAGAAAGAAATGACCCCCAGACCCCCCTAGGTTTGGGCTAAGCCCTGAATGTTTGCAGCGTCTGGCTCCACCCATGCTATCAGCTGAACTGGTGTGGCTGGGATCACTGGGCTGCTCTCTCCTCTCTGCTGCAGTATGCTCAGATGATTGACTACCAGATGAATAATTTGTTATTTTAAAACATTTGTCCGCATCACGCAGCCTCGGGGGACTTCAACCTGTTTTCTCTCCACTGCTCAGCACCACCTTTATGTCTCCTCTCTTTTTGTTGTCGACTTTGCCCTGCTCCACTATCTATCCAAACAGAGATAACCGTCTGGCTATATGTCTTAAATGTACTGGTAAGTTAAAATGGTCCCAGGTGATTTGTTGTGAAGCCGGCCCACCAGAAGTCCTAATGGCCAGTACCACTGTGTGTGTGTGTGTGAGAGAGAGAGAGAGAGACAGAGAGAGACAGAGAGAGAGGGGGGGTGTTGTTGGTTAGCGATCGCCAACAAGAGGCAGTGAGACAGAAAGTTTGCTGCTCTCTTGGTCTAGATGCTTCTCTCTACTGGTTCATATGGACGCTGTCAGCATGTTTCTTGTCCTCTGATGTTAAACTCTCTCTCTCTCCGGTGACCAGGAAGTGAGACAGCTGCTGGTATCTGTTCCTCAGGGCGTGTTCAGCCTTCATGACCATATGTGGAAGACGGAACCCGCGCACCTGTAGCTGACGTCATGCCCTGAAAGTACCTGCAGTCACTCCTCCAGCAGAACTCTCAGTCACTGAAACTACCTTCAGGAGACGAGACAAAGAAGACGCGCCGAGCAGCAGCGAAGGAATATATTTCTACTTGGTTGAACTTTCGATTTTTTCTTTCATTGCGGGGACTACTGAAAGCGGATTTACAGGCAGATGGGGACCGCTCGGTTCGCGGTGGTTTGGGTCGCGTTCATCGTCGTTTTTCAGGTGAGATTTCCTGCTGTCGTCACTTACCGCCGTGATCGGCTCTCACCCATATTTGTGCTTCTATATCTGTAAAACCAAACACACAAAACAACGGTAGTTAAAGTTGTTAGTTCCGTAATAAATAATAATAATTATTAAATCTGATAGAAAACTTTTTGGTGTTTTTTTTTTTTTTTTTTTTTTTTTGGATGGGGGAGGGGTAGTTTCTGATGAGAACTTCTGCATCTATTTAGCAGGAAGCAGCTTCTTTATTCCTGTAAACTCCAGCCGACTTCACGTCTATCAGTCGCAGCACTTGCTGCGGCCCCGCGCCGTGTTTAACTGATCCGAGGTCAGCGGCTGGGGCGGATGTTAATGGCGACAAAGCATTTTAATCAGCGCTGCTTCGTGAATTTAACAAGGCCGGATTGAATTTGTGTGAGCTCACGGGTATTTTGAAAGTAATGTTTAAATGTGTCAAAGCTGTCTCGCTCGCTCGCCATAGTCTGGAGTCTTCTTTCCGGCCCCTGCAGGACTCGGCTCTGCGGGGCCTCGCCCTTGTTCCGTTGATGACGCTGTCAGCAGGTTAAATTCCAATCCAACACGTTTCGGTTTGGTCGCTTGCAGACGCATTAGTCATTCTCTGTATGTTTTAACAGTTTCTGAAACGTATGAGGAATCTGTTTTCTGTTTCAGATTTAGTTTGAGGATGATGTCAGCGGTCACCAAGCAGCTTTTTAGGCCCAGTTTTCAGAGTTTCATTGATATACATAGAGCTGAGTGACTGACAACAATTTTAACGATTAATTCATTGTACAAAACGGCAGCTGTGCTGGTTACAGCTTTTCAAATGTGACCTTGCAGCTTTTTCTGCTTTTTGCTGTTAAATTGACTGACTTTTGGACTGTTGGTCGAACAAAACATCAAAGACGATCTCATCTTGGTATCACCTGTGACTAAAGGATATAGAGAGATTAACTTATAAGTAAAATATTTCTTAGTGGCAGCCCTACATGAACCCAATGACTCATGTTTTCAGTTGGGGAGTACACTAGTGTTGAATACCATCTTTTAATCACACCGACTGAACGCTATATAACGTTTCCTCGACAAAATCAGACTGAAAAAGTTCTTCGCGTAGCTTACTGATTGCACATTTTCCATCCATCTGGATTATGAATCATTAAAGTCTGTTTTTCCTCTCCTAGGCCTCAGCTTTAGCGACGACTGAGGAGCCAACATGTACACCTGGATTCCAGACAGATGTGTCGATTTTCAAAGTGGCCAGAACGCATCTGAACAGGGGCATGAGACTGGGCAAAGGTAAGAACAATCCAGAAAGCTGTCCTCGCACTCATTGCCTAATGCACACACATCTAAGGTGAAACTGTTTACCTCCAGCATTCATTATCATTATTCATGGATTACTTCTAGACTGTAAAACCAAGAAGAAGAAAAAAACGGTTTAGCTATGGAAGCGTCTAGACCTGAGTTATACTCATAAATGAAACCTTTTTTGGGTGAAGCACTCCTCTGGCTCAGGCGACCTTCTACAGATAAGCTGTTTACATTGTTCTCACATGTAGTCCAAACAAACCTCAGGTCTCAGCTTGCACTCGCTCTGCACCTCATGTAATACTGCAGGGCAAAACAAAGTCTTTGAGCCTGTTTTACAGGCCTTGCTTCTCAAATGGTGTCAAATACTCAAACAAAGGGAGCACTTTTATTAGAGGGGGTTATGTAATTTCTTTTATTTTGACTTGATGAGTAGAAGTTTAAAAATGCAGCTCTAGTTTTGCATGTTGGTCTGGTCAGGAGAGTTTCCCACTGTTCTGTCTTTATTTCACAGCTGCCTCATTTGAATATCTAACTGCCCTCTGAGACGTGGTCTAAGCGTTTGTCTGATTGTCACATCTTTGCTGGTTTAACGCAAAACTAGACTACCATGAACCAGGCTTCTGGATTGCTCTACGTAGCTTAAATACTTGTTCAACAACAGTTAGGTTCTACCCTGTAGTCTTCTGAAAAGGTAAATGTAGACAAAGGAAAAAGAA